>NC_026001.2:52173443-52266029 GCF_000442705.2 Elaeis guineensis | reverse complement strand
TGCCCTAAACATCACAGCAAGACCAAAAGACTGAAAAGTGGTGCTGCTTCCCATGCTTTCAGGCTGCACTGTCAATGCTCATTGGTTCTGACTCCTACTTTGCCGCTGCTTGGTTCTCAGATTTTTAGATAGGAAACTAGCCATCACTGAGATCATTCAGGCATATAGACCAGATGCAGAAAAGAAAAAAAGGTTTCAGAGAAGAAGAAGATAACTTGGGACAGATAAAAAGTTATTAAATTAGAATGGTGTCTTAAGAGAAAGACAATACCATAAGAAATCTAGGAAAAAACAACACCCCACAAGACCGCCACTGTGAAAGATCCTAACCATACTTAACAGTGAACTCCACTCCATCAGACATGGAGACAAACAGTTCCATCCTCAATCCTGGCCTCATTTTTGCTACATAAAGAGAGATAAATGTTAGTAAATGCTCTATAGGAAACACAAAAAGGATCCATAAAGATGCAAAAGATAAGGAAAATAAATCATACCAAAAACTTCATTCCGATCTTTTGGGTTGTCCCATTTCTCTCCTTTCTTTCAGGATTTTCTTGAAAATGCCTCCACCTTTGCATGTCCTTTACACTGGTGCAGAAGACCAGCTCCACATTGTATTAAAGAGTAGCATTGGGTGGGATGGTGGGAGGAAAGCCAGATTCACCATATGCTAGCTCTGGAGGGATGGTGAAGATGGCATTCTCACTAGAATGCCATATGCAAGGACCCTGACTAGAGTTACTATGCAGCATTAGTCAACTAAAAAAATGATCAGTGGTCCTGCTGCCATGTTTTTCTTTTTCTTTTTCTTTTTTTATTATTATTATTTTGTTGTGGGGTTCGGGTGCTTGGAAGGGGACAGAGCATGCCACACTGGTGCAATACCTCAGCATTCAGGAGCTATTACATGCTTGTGTACTCTCTGATGCTTCTTTGGAAGGCCTAGTTGACAACAATACGTGATAAACTTTAAGGCCTAGTCCTTGTTCTCAAAAATGAAATGCAACATGGCTAACCTAACAGATAACAAGAGTGAACAAGAAATGAAATTATCTTGTGAGTGATCAGTAAAAGACAGGACTGTCACACACACACACACACACACACATATTTAGATATATATATATATATATAGACCACAGTGGATCCAGTTTTCCCTCTAAATTTCTCGCTATGACCAACTATGAAGTATGAAAAGTACCACATTATATATAGGGATGCCTCCAAGTCTATGTTGTCGACACTCATTTCGTTAGGCTCAACTAGATATTATTAGCAATCAATTAGCAAACTTGGCAGTCAAACTACCGTAGCCACAGAAAAATATCTTCCATCCAATTTCATGAATAATCATTACCCAAAATGGAGTTCACATGGATTCTTTAAAGCAACGTTAAAATTACGGATGCTATCACTGTTGGGAATAGTATCCCAAAGTCAATCGTTAGCCTGTTGACGGTTGTACTCCTTTTGTATTAGTACATGAATTATAAATAAATAAAAGTTATTTTGGTATTTTTTTCATCACAAATGTTTCATCTTCTAATAAACTCCTGTGTTGTAGTGAAGTCCTTAGGACTATTTAGACTCGACAAAGGAGGATTTGTCGCTTAGTCCTTAAACCTGTTCGCGACCAAATGATACGTTGTTACTAAGGACGATAATGTTTATCGAGCATAGGTCGTTGTGTGCCATATGGGTTGGTTATCCTCATAACCAAGGAGTGTGGAGATACTAGTATGGCATACAGGTGAGATATAATGGTACATCTGCACTGAACGTGACCGACTCCGGAGCTATTTCTGCTGTCAAGATTTGCTCCGATGGGATATGGGTATAATGTTCCTCCGACCTGAGACCGCCACGGTGACTTGCAAGCAACTCACTGCACTTAGGCACTGGACTACCTGAATTTCTAATTCAGTGACGAAAGGCTGCTGGGTGTAGTCAAGTACTTGACTTGTCAGTGCGTGTGTCAAGATGGGATTGACTACTCCAGTTTAGGAGCTGTGTACAGTCGTGTTTCAATTTAGCAAAATCTTGACCAGGGTAGTCCTAGTGAGGAGTCACAGGACTAATTGAGTTGAGCACGATTCGGATGATCTCATCAGGGTTGACAGTTTAACCCTGAGTCATCCTAAACACAGGGGTCAAAAGGGATGAAATATACGGTAACCATATTTACGTAGGTTCTGAATGTTGCGATTATGACTATTTGACCTATTCGATCATCGGGTACCATTGCTAGATGGTCACTTCGATTAGTACAGGAATTGATTCCTGTGCTACCGACTTAGGTTCGAACGTGCGGGGTCACACACATTAGAGGTTCCTTTCTGATCTGGTGGCTGATTATGAGTCTTATGTGTCTGGACTCTATGATTGAGAATTAGGATTCTCTGATCATGAGTTCCATACATTTTGGGTATCGAGGTCAAAATTTTGAATTTCAAATTTTGAATTTGAAATTTGAACTCTTCGATCAAGGTTTCATATTGATGGTCTTTGATACCCGATTGCCATCGAATTTAGACTCAATAATTATGAGAGGTTTTATTAGTGATTTGATCGCTAATTAACTCAATTTGATTGAGTAATTATTTTTGGATCATGTCCAATTGAATTGGATTCAGTTGGGTTTGACCCGATTAGGTTAAGAGTTGACCTAATCGTCGAGATGGTTTGGTCCCTGATTTGATCAGGGGTTGGGCTTAGTCAATTTTTGATTTGATTAGGATTTTATTGAGCCTAAATAAGCCTAATTAAGTTAGGTTTAATTTAGTCTAATTATACTTAACCTATTTTGATTAGGTTGGTTCAATTAAGATCAAACCACCATTCGAATTTGAATCCCTGCACCACCTTAAATCTCTGCGCCCATTTGAATTCACAGAAGAAACTTCTCATGAATTTTTTCTCACGCAAAGCCCTTCTCACGCCCACTTTTGTGCACCATATGGATGGATAAAGCTGATTAGTTAACCATTCAAATTCAAAGCATGTTTAAATTTGAATGGATAACTTATCTCTTTTGCCTTCAAGCTTATCCATCTTGTGTGCTACATAATTCACATGAGAAAAAGTTTCTCATAAAACTTTTCCACACACAAAGAGTCCACACCCTCCTCTTCTCATGCCACAAGTGGATAGGGATGAGTTGTTTTAGTTTGAATTCAAATTTGATTTGAATTCAATTTGTAACCACTTGTCTTTATCCTCTCACATGGATAAGACACATTTTGAACTATTTTAAAAGAGATAGGGAGCTGGGGCGTGCGTAGAAAAATTCTGAGAAAGAAAGTGGGGCGTGAGGAAGCCTTGTGCATAAGGTGAAGGTCCAAAACCTTCTGAGAGAAAAAGAAAAAAAATAAAGAAAATTGGGTGCAGGGTTTTTTGTGTGTACCCTAGGGTTTCTACCTAGGGTTCGGGAAGTGAGATTGGTGTGCCACGAGTGTCGTGAGTCCACCAAATTTCAGGAAGAGATCCATCAGCCTCTCAACCAATCGTGCAGATGATTCAGAGCATCCGAGGAGTCGGCACACATCGATCGAAGGAGTTCGATCAACATCAGCCATTAAAAGGGTAAACTCACGAACTAGCATTCGTGAGGAGCCGATCAGATGGGAGCTTCATGTGGATGATCTGCAAAGGCCAGACATTAGTATGGCTATGACATGATGATCAGAGTCCCCTGACGATGATCAGATTACGGTGATCGACTATCCAAAAAGGTGATGTGTTCTGAACACAGTATAGTAAAAAGTTTACTATTTCAAATTTGAATTTCAAATTTAAATGCATGCTGTTGTATCATATTTAGATCCTAGCGTAGGATTAATTAGTATTAATTAATGAGATTAATTAATAATTCCACTGTAAAATAGTAATTTTAAAAAGTTTTAAAATTACTATTTTGCCCCTGCACTGAATCTAATCGCTACAAATGGTATCAGAGCAAGGTTCTAGAATATGATATATATATGCATGCGTAGATTAAGGTGTAATCTATAAGTTTAAATTTGAAATTCAAAATTTAAAATTTAAATTTAAAATTTAAAATTTGAAATTTGAAATTTGAGATTTGAAATTTGAAATTTGTTTGAAATTTTAAATTTGAAATTTGAAATTCAAAATTCAAAATTTAAAATTCAAAGATTGGAAATTCAAAATTCAAAATTTGTTTGAAATCTCAAATTTAAAATTTGAAATTCGAAATTTAAAATTCAAAATTCAAAATTTAAAATTCAAAGATTGGAAATTAAAATTTAAAATTTGGTTGAAATCTCAAATTTGAAATTTGAAATTTAAAATTTAAAATTTAAAATTCAAAATTTAAATTTTGAAATTGGTATATTTAGATATATTTGATCCAAGTAGCAAGTAATCTAATTGGGTTGGTTGCCATGGCCGTCTGGTCATAGGAGAAAAGTAGGGTTTAAAGGCCTCTCTTCCCATTCGATGGGGTCTCCTATGGTGGTAGGGGTGCCGATGCAATTATATCCCATGCCGATGAAGCAGCAAAAAGACTTAATTATAAAATTTATCATGAATGTGTTAGATTAGATCTAAAAGAAAATTCATGATTTATTTTGAGTTAATTTTTGTTATGAAATGAGCAATAGGATTGCTGTTTATGAATTGTGCTGATCCGTTTGTGAAATGAGTCAACACATTTGGTGAACAGAAAATAAAATCTTTTAAAATTTAAAATTATTTTTGAAATGCCAAACCCTGACCCATCAGCCCAAGTACTTAATTAAAAGAATTAAGTATTGTCTAGTAGGTCTAGAATTATGAATTAAGACCTAAGATAATTGCATAAACTTGTGGGTCAATGGGTTAGATGAATTAGGTCCATAATTGGGTTAGACCTAAGGTTAGCTTAAAAACTGGACTAAATGGAGTAATTGGTCAAATCTAATCAAAAGTTGAATTAGATTAGGTCAAGGATACTCTAGACTCAACTTCAATAGTTGTAGTTGAATAGGTCCATGTCTTTAACTAGACCAAGATGGACTTAATTCATGGCTACGCGGTGGAGCCCTATTTACTAAGTTGATCAAAATTAAAACTAATGAACCGGTTGGTGTCTATGGTAAGTTCGGCAGTTTTGACCAGTGGTTCTTAAGTGGGAGCTACTCGCATTGATTCGATCATTGACGAGTTAATGGCAAATCTCCACCACTAATCTCACTTACCTGGCCAATCTGGTAAGTTAGATTTTGATTAGATCACTTGGTGATTAGAGCTCACCCATGTCATTAGGTAAATCAGTGTGACTGATTTAGGTGCTCCAAATGCCAGCTTTAATTAAATCTTTTTTAATCTGACTTGGTGAAGTCAGTGGGAGGATTGAAATTGGCTGATGATTTCTTCTCTATAATCCTTTAATAAAATCCTCAAAAATTATTGTCCCTAAAATGATTAAGTTATAATGATAACTAAGTCAATGCCTCCCATTAAGTGAGTGATAATGAGTCCATTAGTTCAATGATCATTGGAGGCCCAAAGGCCTGGTGCTCATTGGCTAATGGAATTATCATTCATAATATGATAATTTGGTTGAGTCTTTCTGATGGTGGTTATGTTGGCCGGACCAAAGTCGGGCCTGATCATTTATTGGTCTGATTCACCAAATTAAGTCATGTTAATGGTTGGACCTAACCAGATCTTTTCAGTAAAGGCCAAAGCCTACTGATTAGGTTCTGGGAGCAAAATCAATTACTAGAAGTTGTTTAGAGAAACAACTGGTTAAGAACCTACCCATAGATGCACATGGGTTGACCAACCAAAGTTGGGCTCGTGTGTAGTCTGTGTGGATTCTAGTACCTATTAAGAAATTAAAGTAATTCCTCGAATTGGAGGTTGAGGCTACCAGTTCGTAAAAATATTGAGAAAAACTTTAGACTAAAGTCTAAGTCTTTAGTATTAATTTATGTACTAATAGAGGTCTGGTTTTTCTTTATACAGCTATGGCCACTACCCTGTCGCTCCGGTCATTATTAGATAATGACATGCTCATGGGATCTAATTTCGATAGCTGGTATCAAAAATTGAAAATCATCCTTGAGCATGAGCAGATCCTTTATGTAGTAACGGATCCAGCACCTGAGGAGCCAGCTCTGAACGCTAGTAAGGCGATCTAAGAACTTACCAGAAGTGGCTTAATGACCGCACCACCGTCCGATGTATTATGCTGGCAGCAATGAATGACGAGTTCAGCCGCAGGTTTGAGAATGCCCAGCCACAGGAGATGCTTCAAATGTTGAACGACTCCTTTGGCATGCCTGACGATGTTGAAAGCACAAAACTAGTTATGCCATTTTCAATGCTCGGATGAGGGATGGGACCTCAGTCACTGATCATGTACTGTACATGATCGAGATGATTGAGGCCTAAGAAATTGGGTTTTCCTCTGCACGAGAGCTCGGTAAGGATGTGATCCTTATTTCCTTTCCAAGTCCTTCCTCCCATTCCTTACTCATTTTGAATGACAAAGCCTGCAGTAAACTACCACGGGTTGTTGGGGTTGCTGCAGAACTTTGAGAAGGATCACCAGCTCCATAAGGAGTAGGTGAATGTAGTGGGAGGGTCTTCTTCTCGTTATCGACCTTTGGAAAGGGGAAGAAGAACAAGAAGAAGAAGAACAAGAAGGTGCAGCCTCATGTTGGGACGGTTGCATAGGATCAGACCAAGAAGTGCAAGCCTGACCAGAGCCAGCGGAGTACTTCTTTTGCAAGAAGTAGGGGCATTGGAAGAGGAACTGTCCTCAATACATTGCCTCCCTGGACCCGAACAGGCTGAAGAAGAAGCAAGGTAATTATATGATAACTCCTTGCAACTTTTCCATTTGTGATACTACTGCTGGGTATTGGATACCGGAAGCCCTTATCATATTTGTAATTCGATGCAGGGTCTGCAGGTCAGTAGGAGATTTGATGAAGGCGAGAGGTTCCTGAACTTGGAGATGGAAGCAAAGTTCCAGTTCTAGCTTTAGGAATCATGAGTCTTGTAATCAATTCTCGTAATATAATTCTGAGTGAATGTCACTATTGTCCAAACTTTTTATTAAATATTATTTCTGTAGGCCTTTTGGCCATGTACGGTTATGATTTTTTAATAAAAAAAAATATTTATAATATCATTTTGAATGGTGTTACAATGTTTGTTGGATAATTAAATAATAGAATTTACTTACTATCACAGCCTGTTAATGTGGTTCAAAACTTCAGTAAACGTCCTAGAATAGATAATGTGTCAGAAGTCTACCTTTGGCACTGTAGGCTAGGTCATATCAATAAGAACAGGATAAACAGGTTGGTCAAGAAGAAATTCTTGAACTTGGTGATTGTGAATCACTTCCAACCTGTGAGTCTTGTCTTCTTGGAAAGATGATCAAGTCACCTTTTACTGGAAAAAGGTGAGCGAGCCAGTGAACTCTTGGGTCTGGTACATTCTGATGTATGTGGACCTATGAGCTCAAGTACAAGAGGTGGATATTTCTACTTCATAACCTTCACAGACGACCTATCGAGGTATGGGTATGTCTACTTAATGAAGCATAAGTCGGAGTCGTTTGAAATGTTCAAACTATTCCGAAATGAGGTAGAAAAACAAACTGGGAAGTGTATTAAAATTCTTCGATCTGATCAGGAGGTGAATACCTTTCCAATAAGTTTCTGACGTATCTAGGGGAGAATGGGATTCTCTCTCAGTGGACTCCTCCTAGAACACCACAGCATAATGGTGTGTCTGAAAGGAGGAATCAGACCTTATTGGACGTGGTTCGATCCATGATGGGATTTGCTGGTCTGCCGATCTCCCTCTGGGGATATACGCTCAAATCGGCTTGTTACCTTCTAAATAGAGTTTCGAGTAAGTCTGTAGCCAAAATGCCATATGAGATATGGATAGGACGTAAGCCAGTACTCTCGCACCTTAGGGTTTGGGGGTGTCCGGCTTATGTTAAACGTTTAATTACAGACAAGCTTGGACCTAGGTCTGACAAGTGTAATTTTATAGGGTACCTAAAAGAGATCAAAAGGTATTATTTCTACCTTGCTGATGAACAAAAGGTGTTTGTCAGCCTTAAGGCAATCTTTTTAGAAAAGGAGTTCCTTAGTGAAGGAACTGTTGCCTCTAAGGTCGAACTTGATGAAGTTCGACAGGTGGAAAATCCGACACATGTTACTGAACCTGAACCGGATTTGATTAGATCAGATCCGGAGCCCATTGATTATGCACCCTTAAGGCGGTCTGGTAGAGTACCACATCAACCGGACAGATACTATGGTTTCTTGGTCTGGGATGCGATCCTATCGAACTTGATGAAAATGATGAGGATCCTATCACCTACATGGATGCAATGCAGAGACCTGACTCTGAGAAATGGCTAGAGGCCATGAAATCTGAAATGGAGTCCATGAAGGTCAACGATGTGTGGACATTGATTGACTCACCCAAAGGAGTGAAACCCATAGGGTGTAAGTGGGTCTTCAAGAGGAAGAGGGGCGCAGATGGAAAGGTGGAGACCTATAAAGTCCGTCTGATTGTCAAGGAATATCGTCAACGTTATGGTATAGACTATGACGAGATGTTTTCTCCTGTGGCAATGTTCAAATCCATTCAGATTATGCTTGCGATAGCTGCCCATCTAGACTATGAAATCTGGCAGATGGATGTGAAGACAGTCTTCCTAAACGGAGAGCTGGACGAAGAGGTGTATATGATACAACCTGAAGGGTTCACATCCACAGATGAGTCTAAGGTATATAAGCTATAAAGGTCCATTTATGGACTTAAGCAGGCATCTCGGAGTTGGAACATACGTTTTGATAGGACAATCAAAACGTATGGCTTCATTAAGAATCGAGAAGAGCCCTGCATTTATAAGTGGGCTAATGGTCCAGTAGTAGTATTTCTTGTATTGTATGTGGATGACATTCTCTTAATCGGGAATGATGTCCCTGCATTACAGAGAATAAAGATTTGGCTGTCGTCACAGTTCTCCATGAAGGATCTGGAAGAAGCTTCCTCCATCCTAGGGATGAGGATCTATAGGGATAGATCCAAAAGGTTGCTTGGCTTATCCCAGTCCATGTACATTGATACTATGCTGAAAAGGTTCAGTATGGAGAATTTCAAGAAAGGCTATCTATCGATAGGCCATGAATTTCTCTCTCAAAAAAGGATTGTCCGACAACACCTCAAGAGAGAGCGTATGGGTAGGATTCCATATGCTTCGCAGTGGGATCTATCATGTACGCCATGACATGTGCACGACCAAATATGGCATACTCACTAAGGGCAGTGAGTAGATACCAATCTGATCCAGAGGAGAATCACTGGAAGGTTGTTAAAACCATCCTGAAGTATTTAAGAAATACTAAGGACCAGTGACTTGTATATGGTGAATCGGACTTGAGACTTATAGGGTTTACAGACTCTAGTTTCCAGTCTGATCACGATGACAGCAAGAGTGTGTCAGGATTTATTTTTACCCTTAATGATGGGGTTGTCTGCTGGAAGAGTTCCAAGTAGCACACTGTGGCTGATTCAGTATGCGAGGCAGAGTATATTGCTGCATCAGATACTACCAAAGAAGCGGTGTGGCTGAGAAAATTCATCACCGAGCTCAAAGTAGCACCCTCCCTTGTTGGTCCAGTTTTGCTCTACTGTGACAGCTCTGGAGCCATAGCTCAGGCGAAGGAACCGAAGGCACACCAGTGGACGAAACATATTCTGCGCCGCTACCATCTCATCCGGGAGATAGTGGATCGAGGTGACGTCGACCTTCAGAAGATCGACGGGAAGGAGAACCTGGCCGACCCATTCACTAAAGCCATTAGGATGAAGGAGTTCAATGACTACAAGTCGAAGATGGGTATTAGATACTGCACCAATTGGCTTTAGGCCAAGTGGGAGATTGTTGGGAATAGTGTCCCAAAACCAATTGTCAGCCTGTTGACGGTTGTGCTCCTTTTGTATTAGTACATGAATTATAAATAAATAAAAATTATTTTGATATTTTTTCATCATAAATGTTTCATCTTCTAATGAACTCCTGTTGTTGCTCCTAGATTGATTTTGATGATTACAAAGCAGATTGAAGGGATACAAATAATTTTAAAATGAAAAAGTCCTTATGCTCTTCAAGGGCAAAATCATAATTTCACTAAAATTCTGATTTGATAGTACCATTTGGTAGAACAAATGATTTGAAATCTATTGGTGAAAATTTCATTGTGTTTGGACTTATATTTTTGAAGTTATGAAGGTTTGAAGTGCATGAGTCGACTCATGAGTCAACTCATGGCACTGTGAGCTGATTGGCATGCAAAAATTCTCCTTGGCACGCTAGTTTTCTGGCTTGGCACGACCTGTGAGTCGACCTGAGTCGACCCACAAGGCATGAGTCGACTCATGAGTCGACCCCTGCTAATTTGAGCCAAGAATTTCCAGAAACGCATTCTCTGGTTTTTGCAACAGAGGTCGACTCATGAGTCGACCCCTGAAGCATGAGTCGACTCATGAGTCGACCCCTGCGATGGGAAATGTCAGCAACGGCTATTTTTTTGCCCGTTTTAATTGCCATTTATGCTTCCTAAAAATCCTCTAACGGCTCTTTATCTACCTAAAATATTTTCTCTTGCTTCTAATGCTACAAAATGCTTGAAATGGTGAAAGAAATTGCAGTTTAAATAGCAGATCAAATTGGAGAGAAAAACAAGAAGATCAATCAGCAGATCAAAGAGAGAAGAACAGAAGAGAGGATCCGAAATTTGCAAGAAAAAGCCTGAGATCAACGAAAAATCAAAAAGAAAAAGAGAGAGGATCCACAATATACCAGAGAGATTGTGAAAGGGAAAAGTAAGATCTTTCAAGGAGAGAATTCTTCATGCCTATTGTTTCAACCTTGATCTAGAGATCGTTCAAAGCTTTCAAGAGATCTTCAATCAACAATCAACCTCTTCTCAAGCATTCAAGCGTTCATCCACTTTGAGAAAATCCGAAAAAGGGTTCTTCATTTGAGTAAAGCTTTTATTGTTATATTCGCTCATTTAAGGAGCTGTTATTGTATTAATCTGTGCTCAAAATTTTCTAACTCTTTGTGAGTTTTTGTTCTTATTTTTGGAGGATTTCCAAAACAAAGAAAGGTTGATCCGAACCTGAAATCGGAGTGTTTTGGGTTTACTTGTACCCGAGAAACAAGTGATCTAGCTTGGGATAGCTAGTGTCGGTGTTTCCGATATTTTGTATTCGGGTTGAATACAAAGGATAGTGGATTGAAATTCCCAAGTAGGATCTTGGGGAGTGGATGTAGGTGCAAGGTTAGCACCGAACCACTATAAATCCTTGTATTTGTGGTGTGCTTTATCGCTTTATCTTATTTCTTTATTATATCCTTGCAATACTGCTTTAGGTAATTAATATTGATTTAAAGTCTTTGTTTTGTTCTTCATAAGTAATCAGTTGGGCTTAAATTTTTTAGAAACCCAATTCACCCCCCCTCTTGGGTTGCATAGCTGGGCAACAAGTGGTATCAGAGCCGGTGCTCTAGCCCTTCTTTGATCTAATAATCAAAGAGCCAAAGATCTATGGCAATCCATGTTGGTACTTCTCTAGCCGAGGGGCAATCAACAAACCGACCTCCACTTTTCAATGGGTGTAATTACACCTATTGGAAAGCTCGGATGAAGATTTTCATACAAGCACTCGACTATGATATGTGGAGTATCATAGTGAATGGTCCTCATACACCCACCAAGATTATAGATGGTGAGGAGTCAACCAAAACCGAGAAAGAATGGGATGAGGTTGACAAGAAATTGGCACAATTAAATGCCAAAGCCATGAATGTTCTTTATTGTGCACTAGATGCTAGTGAATTCAATCGCATTTCTACTTGTGCATCTGCTAAAGAAATATGGGATAGGTTAGAAGTCACCCATGAGGGAACAAATCAAGTAAAAGAGTCTAAAATAAACATGCTTGTACATAAATATGAATTATTCAAAATAGAGCATGATGAGTCCATAACTGCTATGTTTACTCGTTTTACTGATATAATCAATGGTTTAAAGAGTCTTGGCAAATCTTATACTAACAGTGAACTTGTAAGGAAGATTCTCAGGTCACTGCCAAGAACTTGGGAAGCCAAGGTGACTGCCATCCAAGAAGCAAAGGACTTGAACACTCTACCTCTAGAAGAGCTTCTTGGATCCTTGATGACTCATGAACTTAGCATGAAGCAACATCAAGAGGATGAAGTCAAAAAGAAAAGAACCATTGCCCTCAAATCCACAACTTCGCCTGATTATGAAACGGATGACTCTGAAGATGAAGATCAGGATGAAGAGATGGCTCTCATCACCCAAAATTTAAGAAGTTTCTAAGAAAAAGAAAACAGGGGATGAGAAAGAAATTCACAAAAGGGGATCAAAGCAAAGAAAAGGAGAAAGATCAACCCCCTATATGCTACGAGTGCAAGAAGCCAGGACATTTCAGATCCGAATGTCCACAATTGAAGAAAGGTCCAAAGAAGTTCAAAAAGAAGGCAATGATGGCGACCTGGAGTGCGAGTGATGACTCAAGCTCCGATGAGGAAACCTCAACAGAACAAGCCAACCTGTGCCTGATGGCACACGAAAATGAGGTAATTCTGAATCCACTAGTGAATTTACTTTTGAAGAATTGCATGAAGCATTCTATGATTCAATTGATGAATTAAAGAAACTAGGGAAGAAAAATAAAGAGCTGAAATTGGAAAATCAGTCCTTAGTGAAACAAGCTGAAAATCTTTCAATTGAAAAATTCACCTTGATTCAAGAAAATCAAAACTTAAAGGATGAAATGAACAAGCTGAAATCTATAGTAGATAAGTTCACCTTAAGTTCAAACAAACTAAATATGATCCTTGAAAATCAGAAAGCTATATATGATAAGGCTGGACTTGGTTATAAACCCCTGAAGAAACAAAAATTTCTGAAGGATATTTATGTAAATTATTCAAGCAACAAGTCTACAAATATTACTTGTTTTAAATGTGGAAGAATAGGACATAAATCATACACATGTCTTATTAACAAATATGCAAACACAAAGAAAATATGGGTTCCAAAAGGAACCATTCTGACTAACCTGAAAGGACCCAAGAAAGCTTGGGTACCTAAGACAGAAACGTGACCTTTGCTTGCAGGTGTGTCTAGCATCCCAAGAAGGAAACAGGAAATGGTATCTTGACAGCGGATGCTCGAGACACATGACTGGTGATGAATCACAATTCATCACGCTTGATGCTAAGGATGGAGGGATGGTCACCTTTGGAGATAATGGCAAAGGAAAGATCATCGGGATAGGTAACATTGGTATCACTCCCTCCAAATACATTGAGAATGTTTTATTAGTTAAAGGTTTAAAGCATAACTTACTTAGCATTAGTCAATTCTGTGATAAAGGGTATAAAGTAAGTTTTGAATCATCTGTTTGCATTGTGACGAGTCCTATTAACGATGGCATTAAATTTATAGGACATAGGCATGGCAATGTTTATATGGTAGACTTGAATGATTTAACTAAATTAGACATGCAATGCCTAGTTTCCTTAAATGCTAAAATAAATGAGACTAGTTGGCTGTGGCATCGTAGACTTGCACACATTAGCATGCATTCTCTCTCAAAATTAATTAAAAAGGATTTAGTTCTCGGTTTGCCAAAACTGAATTTTGAAAAGGATAGAATTTGTGATGCATGCCAATTAGGTAAACAAACTAGAGTATCATTTAAACCCAAAAAATTGTTTCAACTTTAGACCTTTAGAGCTCTTACATATGGATTTATTTGGACCAACTAGAACCACTAGTCTAGGAGGAAAACGATATGGATTTGTAATAATAGATGATTACTCTCGTTTTACTTGGATTTTCTTTTTAGCTCACAAAAATGAAACTTTTCATATTTTCACTAAATTTCATCGAAAAGTCTCTAATGAAAAAGGGTTTTCAATTCAAAATATTAGAAGTGATCATGGAACTGAATTTGAAAATCAAGATTTTGAAAATTTTTGTGATGAAAATGGAATTGGCCATAACTTCTCTGCTCCTAGGACACCCCAACAGAATGGGATAGTAGAAAGGAAAAACAGAACCTTAGAAGAAATGGCCCGTACCATGCTTTGTGAAAGCAACCTTCCAAGATATTTTTGGGCGGAAGCTATTAACACAGCATGTTACATTTTAAATCATGCTTTAATTAGATAATTTTTAAAGAAAACCTCCTATAAACTTTGGAAAGGAAGAAAACCAAATATTGCATATTTTCATATTTTTGGTTGCCGATGTTTTGTATTAAATAATGGCAAAGAAAAACTTGGTAAATTTGATGCAAAATCAGATGAAGCAATCTTTCTAGGTTACTCCTCCACTAGTAAAACATTTAGAGTGTTCAACAAAGAACTTTAGTAGTTGAGGAGTCCATACATGTTGTCTTTGATGAATCTAACGATCTTCCTTCAAGGAAGAATGAGGGTGTTGATGATGCAGATCCACTAATAGAAGTTATGAAGGAGATCACTCTGAAAGACTCAGCAACTCCAGAAGACAAGGATCAAGAAGACAAACAAAATGAGAAAGGTGAAGAAATTCAAGAACAACCACAAGGTACAAATGACTTACCCAAGGAATGGAGGTATGTTCACAACCACCCTAAGGAGTTAATAATTGGTGATCCTATGCATGGGGTAAAAACCCGTTCTTCACTTAGAGATGTACTTAATCATTGTGCATTTGTATCTCAACTTGAACCTAAAACTTTTGAAGAAGCTGAAAATGATCATAACTGGATTAATGCTATGCAAGAAGAACTTAATCAATTTGAAAGAAATAATGTTTGGACCTTAGTAACAAGACCTAAAGATTATTCAATAATTGGCACAAAATGGGTCTTTAGAAACAAATTAGATGAGCATGGAAATGTAATTAGAAATAAACAAGACTGGTTGCTAAGGGATATAATCAAGAAGAAGGAATTGATTTTGATGAAACCTTTGCACCTGTTGCTAGATTAGAAGCTATTAGACTTCTACTTGCATATGCTTGCTTTATGAAATTCAAATTATTTCAAATGGATGTTAAAAGTATATTTTTAAATGGATATATTTCTGAAGAAGTATATGTAGAACAACCCCCTGGATTTGAAAATCATGCTTTTTCCAATCATGTCTTTAGATTAAATAAAGCTTTATATGGTCTAAAACAAGCACCTAGAGCATGGTATGAAAGGCTAAGCAAATTTCTACTAAATAATGGTTTCTCAAGAGGCAATATAGATACAACCCTATTTATTAAAAGAAACAAAAATGATATGCTAATTATACAAATTTATGTTGATGACATAATTTTTGGGTCTACTAATGAATCCCTTTGTCAAGACTTTGCTAAGCTTATGCAGGGAGAGTTCGAGATGAGCATGATGGGAGAACTCACTTTCTTCCTCGGACTCCAAATCAAACAATCAAAAGAGGGAATCTCCATCACCCAAAGCAAGTACACCAAGGAACTACTCAAAAGATTTGGAATGGAGAACTGCAAACCAATTGGCACACCAATGAGTCCCTCAAGTAAGCTTGACAAGGATGATGAAGGTAAAAGCGTAGACTTAAAATACTACAGAGTTTGGCTCATTATTGTATTTAACTGCAAGTAGGCCTGATATCATGTTTAGTGTTTGCTTATGTGCAAGATATCAATCTAATCCTAAAGAATCTCATTTGAATGCTGTTAAAAGAATCCTTAGATACTTAATGGTACTCAAACTCTAGGGTTATGGTACTCTAAGGACTCACAAATTAATTTGTTAGGATATTCTGATGCTGATTTTGCTGGATGTAAATTAGATAGAAAAAGCACAAGTGGAACTTGCCAATTTCTTGGAGTAAACCTAATCTCATGGTTTAGCAAGAAACAAAATTCGGTGGCACTGTCTACAGCTGAGGCCGAATACATTGCAGCCGGAAGTTGTTGTGCTCAAATCTTGTGGATTAAGCAACAACTCGAAGATTTTGGAATCAAACTTAATGAAACACCAATAAAATGTGATAATACAAGTGCCATAAATCTATCTAAAAATCCAATACAACACTCAAGATCCAAACATATTGAAATAAGACATCATTTTATAAGAGAACATGTTCAAAACAAAAATGTAATTCTTGAATATGTTTGCACTGAAAATCAATTAGCCGATATCTTTACAAAGACCCTTAGTGAGGATAGATTCTGTGAAATTAGGAGAAATCTAGGAATTCTAGATCCATTTGCCTAAAATTTCTCAATTTTTAAAGAATTGATTAGAGCTCAATTTTCAACATCCATCCTGGTCCCAAAAGCTCAGATTTATCACTCTAAAAACTTATCATTGAGCAAAATTCCTTCTCCCAAAATTTCGAATTTTTCTGAAATTTATTTGTATTTTTTGAATTTCTGAACTTCATGAGTCGACCCCCATGAGTCGACTCAATGGCAAACTTGTAAATCCCACAAACTTCCCATGGGCTCATTGTTTTTAAACGGGAACCCTGTTTGTGAGACGACTCATCTTCTCATCGTCTTCCTTCCGAAAGCCGTTCTTTCCAACTCTTTCTTGCTCCAAATCCAAGGATCAATTCTGAGGCAATTCTCCCTCCTCTCCACCAAAAATCGCCTCCTTCAAAAGGATTTTCTGTGCTTTCTCGCTTTGCTTGGCGCGGTTTGAACGTGCCCTAGCACTTCATCGAACTTCCAAAATCCACTTCTTTTCTCCACTAAAATTCCTCTTTACTCTCTTGTGATCCCTCCTCCTCTCAATTCAAGTCTTCTTGTCTGCTACTTTATTGGATATGGCTCCAAAGATGAAACTTCCCCAAAGAAGAAATCAATCCGTGAGCCTAAGGAAATTGTCCGAAAGAAAAGGCATGCTCAGTCTTCCAGTGTTTCCGATCTAGTTTCAGTACTGCTCAAGGTCCCTCTCAATCCTCCATAAGCCCCAGTGTAAATCCTCTTTCTGATAGAAAAGTAGAAATCAGAAAAAATATAGATTTTGGTTCTTTGAGAAAGAAGGCTTTACTTTTGCAAGTAAGATCAAAAATCAAGGATGGAAACTTTATTGCTCTCTTAAGGAAGTCACTATGTTGATCTAGTCAGAGAGTTCTACCAGAACCTACATTATGGAAACGGGTCAGTGACTTCAACTGTCAAGGGGATTGACATATGCTTGGATTCTAGGATATTGGGAGAAATACTTCAGTTGCCTAGTGAAGGATACTCATATATGGAACTCCCAATTAAAGAAGAAGGGATCAGAATTATCTTAGGAGAAGCTTTTTCAGGAAGTTTAAACAAATTGGAAGCAAAGCTATTATCCATTGAGATGAGGGTCCTGCATCAGATTGTAACAAAGCTATTCTTTCCTAGGAGTGGTAGGCATGATCTACTGTCTGGCAGAGATGTATGTATCATGTTTCATGTCATCACTCAGACCCCCCTGAACCTCCCTGCACTTATGATAGAGGCCATGAGAGAAACATTGAATAGATCCAAGGCACACTTGCCTTATGGTATGGCCCTTACCAGAGTATTTAGGAGGTTTGGAGTTAGTTGTGAGGGGGAGGCTGCTACCAAGCTCTCACATGTGGACACTTTCAACCAACACAGCCTGCACGAATGGGAATTACAAAGACTGTTGGTGGTTGGATCAAGGGCTCTGAAGAAAGAGCTGAGGAGAGAGTTGAGGAAAGAGCTGAAGACAGAACTGAAGGCAGAGTAGAAGAAGAAGGTCCATCTTCTCTTGTACATGATTTCAGGGCAGCTTCACCAGATACCCAGTTCATTCCTGATACTGAGGCTGGCCCTTCTGAGTTTACTAGGATGCCCACACCAGTGCATCAGCCAGAGAGTAGAGCACCTCATTCAGAGTTCAGACTGGCTGACGATCAGATCGAGCATATTTCACAGCGTGTGGCTTCTTTGCTGTCTAGTCAGTGGGGTAGTACTTCTTTTGCACCTGGAGCTACCTCTTCTGATCAGACCATTACTCCCCACATCTCCACTGTATTTCAGATGATTTCAGATCAGTCCGTCAGGATACAGCAGCTTGAGGACACAGTCTGGAGACTGACTGGCAGAGTTCTTGACTTGCAGGGGCAAGTCCTTGTATTGGCCCATCCCCAGCCACAGGAGTCTACTATTGAGGTCACAGACCTCACTGCAGAGGCTGGCAGGCTCAGAGGAGCACTAGAAGGTGGATATGAATTACTGAGGAAAGAGATCCGAGGATCGAGTGAGCATGCTACCACCCAGTTCACTGCTCTACTTCAATCTGTTTCCAGAGCACTGAACGTACTTGATTCTATTAGACTCACCCTTTCTGTTCAGTCCCTAGCATCTCAGCGTTCTCAGCCACCCAGTTCATCTCCTGCTCGTGCCAGAGGCAAACGGGGTAGAGGACGCACTTCTGATCCATCATCTCCTCACCCTATATCTGATGACTCCGATCATTGACCTATCTTGATCATTACTAGATCCTAGGTGTTAGTATTTTGTTCTAGGATCTATACCTTGGGGCCATGTATTGACAATTAGCTGGTTGAATTTTATTTTTTAAGAACTATGTATTGAAACAATTATGATATTAATGGAATCATCTTTTACCTATATTTCTACCTCTTTGTAATGATCATATTTTGGTTATATATTTTCTTCTTGTTGAAATATTGTCTTCTCCTTGTTGTTGTTTGCTGTTGATAATTGCTATATTAAGGGGGAGCAAACATCTGTGAAAAACTCTAAAGAGGAAGAAAATAAAGAATATTTCAGAAAAAGAAAAGGAAGAGTTAACTATGTTTGATGATGTCAAAAAGGGGAGAAATTAAACAAAAACAAAAATTAAAATTAGACAAAAAGCAAAATCCTAAATTATGAGAAAAAGGGGGAGAAATTAAACAAAAACAAAGATTGGAAGATTAAAACAAATATTGGAGAAATTAAATAAATATTGGAGAAATTAAACAAAAATAAAGATTGGAAGATTAAAACAAATATTGGAGAAATTAAATAAATATTGAGAAATTAAACAAAAACAAAGATTGGAAGATTAAAAAAATATTGGAAAATTAAATAAATATTGGAGAAATTAAACAAAAATAAGGATTGAAAGATTAAACAAAACTTTGAGAAATTTGGTATCGAAATTTGGTATCAGACAGAACTTAAACAAAAAGTCATCCATCAAAAGCAAAATCATAAGTACAATGCAAATAAGTATTTTTTTTATATGCTCTGATATATTTCAAAATTCAAACTTGCTCTGATACATCTTTTGAAATTTTATTCACCTTGATACATCTTAAGAAATTTGTTTTACTCTGATACACCCTACAATTTCTTTTAACTTGCTCTGATACATGATAAAATTTAATCTGATACAGTGTGAAGGTTTCTCTGATAAATTATAATATTTGCTCTGATACAGTATGAAATTTTCTCTGACATTTGCTCTAATACAGTGTGAAATTTTCTCTAATATATTATAAAATTTTCTTGTTCTGATACATTATAAAATCTTTTCTAATATCATTGTAAAAATTATTTTTCTTGCTCTGATACATTGCAAAATTTATTTCTCTTCTCTTGCTCTGATATATCTTGAACTCAAAATGATCTAATACCCTTTTCAAATCTTTAAGAAAATGGACAAACTATTTTTGCATTTATATTACATGCCAAAAGAATCATACTGTTTTCAAGCATATACACCTATAATGGATTCTTTTGAAATTAATGCATTAACATAAATATTTTTGTTCAAATGTTTTGTCATCATCAAAAAGGGGGAGATTGTTGCTCCTAGATTGATTTTGATAATTACAAAGCAGATTGAAGGGATACAAATAATTTTAAAATGAAAAAGTCCTTATGCTCTTCAAGGGCAAAATCATAATTTCACTAAAATTTTGATTTGATAGTACCATTTGGTAGAACAAATGATTTGAAATCTATTGGTGAAAATTTATTGTGTTTGGACTTATATTTTTGAAGTTATGAAGGTTTGAAGTGCATGAGTCGACTCATGAGTCAACTCATGGCACTGTGAGCTGATTGGCACGCAAAAATTCTCCTTGGCACGCTAGTTTTCTAGCTTGGCACGACCTGTGAGTCGACCCATGAGTCGACCACAAGGCATGAGTCGACTCATGAGTCGACCCCTGCTAATTTGAGCCAAGAATTTCCAGAAACGCATTCTCTGATTTTTGCAACAGAGGTCGACTCATGAGTCGACCCCTGAAGCATGAGTCGACTCATGAGTCGACCCCTACGACGGAAATGTCAGCAACGGCTATTTTTTTGCCCATTTTAATTGCCATTTATGCTTCCTAAAATTCTCTAACGGCTCTTTATCTACATAAAATATTTTCTCTTGCTTCTAATGCTACAAAATGCTTGAAATGGTGAAAGAAATTACAGTTTAAATAGCAGATCAAATTAGAGAGAAAAACAAAAAGATCAATCGGCAGATCAAAGAGAGAAGAACAGAAGAGAGGATCCGAAATTTGCAAGAAAAAGCCTGAGATCAACGAAAAATCCAAAAAGAAAAAGAGAGAGGATCCACAATATACCAGAGAGATTGTGAAAGAGAAAAGTAAGATCTTTCAAGGAGAGAATTCTTCACGCCTATTATTTCAACCTTGATCTAGAGATCGTTCAAAGCTTTCAAGAGATCTTCAATCAACAATCAACCTCTTCTCAAGCATTCAAGTGTTCATCCACTTTGAGAAAATCCGAAAAAGGGGTTCTTCATTTGAGTAAAGCTTTTATTGTTATATTCGCTCATTTAAGGAGCTGTTATTGTATTAATCTGTGCTCAAAATTTTCTAACTCTTTGTGAGTTTTGTTCTTGTTTTTGGAGGATTTCCAAAACAAGGAAAGGTTGATCCGAACCTGAAATCAGAGTGTTTTGGATTTACTTGTACATGGGAAATAAGTGATCTAGCTTGGGATAGCTAGTGTCGGAGTTTCCGACGTTTTGTATTCGGATTGAATACAAAGGATAGTGGATTGAAATTCCCAAGTAGGATCTTGGGGAGTGGATGTAGGTGCAAGGTTAGCACCGAACCACTATAAATCCTTGTGTTTGTGGTGTGCTTTATCGCTTTATCTTATTTCTTTATTATATCATTGCAATACTGCTTTAGGTAATTAATATTGATTTAAAGTCTTTGTTTTGTTCTTCATAAGTAATCAGTTGGGCTTAAATTTTTTAGAAACCCAATTCACCCCCCCCTCTTGGGTTGCATAGCTGGGCAACACCTGTGTTGTGGTGAAGTCCTTAGGACTATTTAGACTCGACAAAGGAGGATTTGTCGCTTAGTCCTTAAACCTGTTCGTGACCAAATGATACGTTGTTATCAAGGATGACAACATTTATCGAGCATAGGTCATTGTGTGCCATATGGGTTGGTTGTCCTCATAACCAAGGAGTGTGGAGACACTGGTATGGCATATAGGTGAGATGTAATGGTACATCTGCACTGAACGTGACTGACTCCGGAGCTATTTCTGCTGTCAAGATTTGCTCCGATGGGATATGGGTATAAATGTCCCTCCGACCTGAGACCGCCACGGTGACTTGCAAGCAACTCACTGCACTTAGGCACTGGACTACCTGAATTTCTAATTCAGTGACAGAAGGCTGCTGGGTGTAGTCAAGTACTTGACTTATCAGTGCGTGTGTCAAGATGGGATTGACCACTCCAGTTTAGGAGCTGTGTACAGTCGTGTTTCAATTTAGCAAAATCTTGACCAGGGTAGTCCTAGTGAGGAGTCATAGGACTAATTGAGTTGAGCACGATTCGGATGATCTTATCAGGGTTGACAGTTTAACCCTGAGTCATCCTAAACACAGGGGTCAAAAGGGATGAATTATACGGTAACTATATTCACGTAGGTTCTGAATATTGCGATTGCGACTATTCGACCTATCCGGTCGTCGGATACCATTGCTAGATGGTCACTTCGATTAGTACAGGAATTGGTTCCTGTGCTACCGGCTTAGGTTCGAACCTGCGGGGTCACACACATTAGAGGTTCCTTTCTGATCTGATGGCTGATTATGAGTCTTATGTGTCTGAGACTCTATGATTGAGAATTAGGATTCTCTGATCATGAGTTCCATACATTTTGGATATCGGGGTCAAAATTTTGAATTTTAAATTTTGAATTTGAAATTTGAACTCTTCGATCAAGGTTTCATATTGATGGACTTTGATACCCGATTGCCCATCGGATTTGGACTCAATAATTATGAGAGGTTTTATTAGTCATTTGATCGCTAATTAACTCAATTTGATTGAGTAATTGTTTTTGGATCAAGTCCAATTGAATTGGATTCAGTTGGGTTTGACTCGATTAGGTTAAGAGTTGACCTAGTCGTTGAGATGGTTTGGTCCCTGATTTGATCAGGGGTTGGGCTTAGTCAATTTTTGATTTGATTAAGATTTTATTGAGCCTAATTAAGCCTAATTAAGTTAGGTTTAATTTAGTCTAATTGTGCTTAACCTATTTTGATTAGGTTGGTTCAATTAAGATCAAACCACCATTCGAATTTGAATCCCTGCACCACCTTAAATCTCTGCACCCATTTGAATTCACGAGAAGAAACTTCTCATGAATTTTTTCTCATGTAAAGCTCTTCTCACACCCACTTTTGTGCACCATATGGATGGATAAAGCTGATTAGTTAACCATTCAAATTCAAAGCATGTTTGAATTTGAATGGATAACTTATCTCTTTTCCTTCAAGCTTATCCATCTTGTGCGCCACATAATTCACACGAGAAAGAGTTTCTCGTGAAACTTTCCACGCACGAAGAGTCCATGCCCTTCTCTTCTCATGCCATAAGTGGATAGGGATGAGTTGGTTTTCATTTGAATTCAAATTTGATTTGAATTCAAATGTGTAACCACTTGTCTTTATCCTCTCATGCGGATAAGACACATTTTGAACTATTTTAAAAGAGATGGGGGTGGGGCGTGCGTAGAAAAATTCTGAGAAAGAAAGTGGGGCGTGAGGAAGCCTTGTGCATGAGGTGAAGGTCCAAAACCTTTCGAGAGAAAAAGAAAGAAAAGAAAGAAAATTGGGTGCAGGGTTTTTGGTGTGTACCCTAGGGTTTCTACCTAGGGTTCGGGAAGTGAGATTGGTGTGCCACGAGTGTCATGAGTCCACCAAATTTCAGAGAGAGATCCATCAGCCTCTCAACCAATCGTGCAAATGATCCAGAGCATTTGAGGAGTCAGTACACATCGATCGAAGGAGTTCGATCAACATCAGCCATCAAAAGGGTGAAATCTTGAACTAACATTCGTGAGGAGCGATCAGATGGGAGCTTCATGTGGATGATCCACAGAGGCCAGACATTAGTGTGGTTGTGATATGATGATCAGAGCCCTCCAACGATGATCAGATTGTGATGGTCGACTATCCGTAAAAGGTGATGCGTTCTGAACACACTACAGTAAAAAGTTTACTGTTTCAAATTTGAATTTCAAATTTAAATGCATGCTGTTGTATCATATTTAGATCCTAGTGTAAGGTTAATTAATATTAATTAATGAGATTAATTAATAATTCTGCTGTAAAATAGTAATTTTGAAAAAATTTAAAATTATCAATTTGCCCCTGCACTGAATTTTCGTTTCATCATTGCCTACCTGTGAATCTTGTCTACTTAGTAAGATGACTAAGTCACTTTTTAAAAAAAAAGGTGAAAGAGCCAGTGATGTCCTAGGTCTAATACATATTGATGTATGTGGGCCTATGAATATAAGTGCTAGAGGAGGATACTACTACTTCATTATATTTGTAGATGATCTATCAAGGTATGTGTATGTCTATCCTATGAAGCATAAGTTAGAATCATTTGAAATATTCAAACGATTCCGTGCTGAAGTAGAGAAACAAACTGGAAAGAGTATTAAGATTTTTTGATCAGACTGAGGAGGTGAATATCTCACCAGTGAGTTTCTGACATATCTGAAAAAGAATGAAATTCTCTCACAATGGACCCCTCCTGAAAACCACAACATAATGGTGTGTCCGAGAGGAGAAATCGAACCTTGTTAGCATGGTCTGATTCATGATGGGCTTTTCTAGTCTGTCAATATCTTCTTAGGGATATACTTTAGAGATTGCCTGCTATATTTTGAATAAGGTGTCCAGCAAGTCTGTCGATAAAACTCCATATGAGATATGGACTGGACATAAGTCAGTGCTCTCACATCTTAGAGTCTGGGGGTGTCCAGCTTATGTCAAGAATTTAAAGATAGATAAGCTTGGACTGAAGTCCGATAGATGCTTGTTTGTAAGGTACCCAAAGAAAATTAAATGATACTACTACCTCACTGCAGAACAAAAGGTGTTTGTCAGCAGTCGGGTAGTCTTTTTGGAAAAAGAGTTTCTTGGTGAAGGAGCTGATGCCTGTAAAATTAAACTTGATGAAGTTCATGAGATGAAAGGACCGACACATACAGAATTAGATTCGATTGGTGAATCGAATCTAAAGCTAGTAGAGGCACCATTAAGGAGATCCGGTAGAGTACCGCATCAGCCGGACAGATACTATGATTTTCTGATCTAGGACGGTGATCCTATTGAACTTGATGAGAACGATGAGGATTCGATCACCTATATGGAGGCCCTGCAAAGGCCTAACTCCCAAAAATGGCTTGAGGCCATGAAGTTTGAGATGGAGTCTATGGAGATCAATAGTGTCTGGACACTAGTTGATCCATCCGAAGGGATAAAACCCATAGGGTGTAAATAGATTTTCAAGAGAAAAAGAGGAGCAGATGGAAGGTAGAGACCTATAAAGTCCATCCAGTTGCTAAGGATTACCATCAGCATTATGGTATTGACTATGACGAGATGTTCTCTCCTGTGGCAATGCTCAAGTCCATCCGGATTATGCTTGCTGTCGCTGCACACTTTGATTATGAGATCTGACAGATAGATGTCAAAATCGCTTTTCTTAATGGAGAGCTGGAAGAAGAGGTATACATGATATTGTTAGGAATAGTGTCCAAAAGCCAATCGTCAGCCGGTTGACGGTTGTGCTCATTTTTGTATTTGTACAAAAATTATGAATTAATAAAAATTATTTTGATATTTTTCATCACAAAATATTTCATCTTCTAATGAACTCCTATGTTGTGGTGAAGTCCTTAGGACTATTTAGACTCGACAAAGAAAGATTTATCATTTAGTCCTTAAATTTATTCACGACCAAATGATACATTGTTATCAAGGATGACAACATTTATCAAGCATAGGTCGTTGTGTGCCATATAGGTTGGTTGTCCTCTTAACCAATGAGTGTGGAGACACTGGTATGGCATACAGGTGAGATGTAAGGGTACATCTGCACTGAACGTGACCGACTCTGAAGCTATTTCTGCTATCAAGATTTGCTCCGATGGAATATGGGTATAAATATCCCTCCGACCTGAGACCGTCACGGTGACTTGCAAGCAACTCACTGCACTTAGGCACTGAACTACCTGAATTTTTAATTCAGTGACGGAAGGCTGCTGGGTGTAGTCAAGTACTTGACTTATCGGTGCGTGTGTCAAGATGAGATTGACCACTCCAATTTAGGAGCTGTGTACAGTCATGTTTCAATTTAGCAAAATCTTAGTCAGGGTAGTCCTTGTGAGGAGTCACAGGATTGTTTGAGTTGAGCACGATTCGGATGATCTGATCAGGGTTGACAGTTTAACCTTGAGTCGTCCTAAACACAGGGGTCAAAAGGATGAATTATACAGTAACCATATTCATATAGGTTCTGAGTGTTGCGATTGCGACTCTTCAACCTATCCAGACATCGGGTACCATTGCTAGATGGTCACTTCGATTAGTACAGGAATTGGTTCCTGTGCTACCGGCTTAGGTTCGAACCTGTGGGGTCACACACATTAGAGGTTCCTATCTGATCTGATGGCTGATGTAGAATCCTACATGTTTGGGACTCAATGATCGAGAATCAAGATTCTCTGATCATGAGTTCCACACATTATGGGTACCGGGGTCAAGAGTCCCACTGGTTGGGACTTTTCGATCAGGGTTACATATCGATGAATTCTGATGCCTGATTGCCCATTGAATTTGGACTCAGTATTTATGAGAGGTTTAATTAGTGATTTGATCACTAATTAACTTAATTTGATTGAGTAATTATTTTTGGATCAAGTCCAATTGAATTGGATTCAGTTGGGTTTGACCCGATTAGGTTAAGAGTTGACCTAATCGTCAAGATGGTTTGGTCCCTGATTTGATCAGGGGTTGGGCTTAGTCAATTCCTGATTTGATCAGAATTTTATTGAGCCTAATTAAGCCTAATTAAGTTGGGTTTAAATTTTTCTAATTGGACCTAACTTATTTGGTTCAATTAGGTTGGTTTAAATAATTAAACCACCTTGACCCAATCTCCATGCGCCACCTCACTTCCATTGCACCCATTTGAATTCATGAGAAGGAACTTCTCATGAATTTTTTTCTCACGCGAAGCCCTCTCCACGCCCCACTTTAATGTGTCATATGAATGGATAAGGATGATTGGTTGGCCATTCAAATTCAAAATAAAGTTTGAATTTGAATGGGCAATCAATCTTTGTGCCTTATCTCTTTTTTTATGCCCCATTTATTACATGAGAAAAAGTTTCTCATGAAATCACTCCATGCATAATTTAAGCCATGCCTCACGCCTTTAGTGGATAAGGGATGAGTTGGTGTCCATTTGGATTCAAAATTTGATTTGAATTCAAATGTGCAATTACTCATCTTTATCCTTTCTTTTGGATAAGACGTTTGACTTGTTATAAAAGGAGGAGAAGAGTGGGGTGTGCAAGAAGAAGATTTTTGGAGAAAAATTTTGGGGTGTGAGAAGTCTTGTGCATGAGAAGGAAGTCCATGTCCTTCCAAGAGAAAAAGAAAGAAAAGAAAGAAAAGTGGGTGCAAGATTTCCGGTGAGTTCCCTAGAGTTTTAGCCTGAGGTTCGGGAAGTGAGAAAGTGAGTTATGAGTATCGTGAGCCCACAAAATCTCAGAGAGATCTTCAACATCCTCTTAAGCATGTCTGTTGATGATCTGGAGCATCTGAAGAATCGACAGACATCGATCGAAGGAGTTCGATCCGCATCGACCGTCGAAAGGGCTCTACAACGAGCTAGCACTCGTGAGGAGTCGATCAGATCGGGAGCTTCGTGTGGATGATCCGCAGAGGTCAGACACGCTGTGTGGCTGTATCACAATTATCAAACTCTTCGACGGTGATCAGATTACGGTGATCTACTATCCGCACAAAGGTATTGTGTTCTGAACATATTACAGTAAAGTGTTTACTCTTCAAATTCGAATTTCAAATTTAAATGCATGTATGCTATATATCATATTTAGATCCTAGTGTAGGATAAATTTTTATTAATTAATTAGATTAATTAATAATTTTTCATTATAAAATCATAATTTTGAAAAAGTTTTAAAATTATCATTTTACCCCTGCACTGAATTTTCCCACAAATGGTATGAGAGCGGGTTCTTAGATATGATATATATATTTGCATGCATAGATTAAGTTGTAATCTAAAAGTTTAAATTTGAAATTTAAAATTCAAAAATTTGAAATTTGAATTTTGAAAGTTGTTCGAAATTCAAAATTCAAAAATTTGAAATTCAAAATTTGAAATTTGAATTTTGAAATTTGAAATTCAAAATTCAAAATTCTAAAATTTGAAATTCAAAATTTGAAATTTGGTTGAAATTTTAAAATTTAAATTTAAAATTTAAAATTCAAAATTTGAAATTTAAAAATTTAAAATTTAAAATTTATTTGAAATTTGAAATTCAAAATTTAAAATTTAAAATTTGAAATTTAAATTTGAAATTGGTATATTTAGATATACTTGATCCAAGTAGCAAGTAATCGAATTGGGTTGGTTGCCATGGCCGTCCGGTCATAGGAGAAAAGTAGGGTTTAAAGTCCCTCTCCTCCCATTCGATGGGTCTCCTATGGCGGTAGGGGTCTGAGAAAAATTCAGTGCAGGGGTAAAATGGTAATTTTAAAACTTTTTCAAAATCATGATTTTATAGTGGAAATTATTAATTAATCTAATTAATTAACATAAATTTACCCTACACTAGGATCTAAATATGATATATAGCATGCATTAATTTAAATTTTAAATTTAAATTCGAACAGTAAATACTTTACTGTAATGTGTTTAGAACACAATACCTTTGTGCGGGTAGTAGATCACCGCAATCTGATCACCGTCGGAGGAGTTCGATCATCGTGATGCAGCCACACAGTATGTCTGGTCTCGCGGATCATCCACACGAAGCTCTCGGTCTGATCGACTCCTCACGAGTGCTAGCTCGTTGTAGAGCCCTTTTGATAGTCGATGCTGATCGAACTCCTTCGATCGATGTCTGTCGATTCTTTGGATACTCCGGATCATCAACAGACATGCTTGAGAGGATGTTGAAGATCTCTTTGAGATTTTGTAGGCTCACGACACTTGTAGTTCACTTTTTCACTTCCCGAACCCCAGGTTAAAACTCTAAGGAACTCACTGGAAACCTTGCACCCACTTTTCTTTCTTTTCTTTCTTTTTCTCTTGGAAGGATATAGACTTCCTTCTCATGCACAAGACTTCTCACGCCCCAAAATTTTTCTTCAAAAATCTTCTTCTTGCATGCCCCACTCTTCTCCTTCATTTATAACAACGTCAAACGTCTTATCCAAAAGAAAGGATAAAGATGAGTAATTGCACATTTGAATTCAAATCAAATTTTGAATTCAAATGGACACCAACTCATCCCTTATCCACTAAAGGTATGAGCATGGCTTAAATTATGCATGGAGTGATTTCATGAGAAACCTTTTCTCATGTAATAAATAGGGCGTAAAAAAAGGGATAAGGTGCAAAGATTGATTGCCCATTCAAATTCAAACTTTATTTTGAATTTGAATGGCCAACCAATCATCCTTATCCATTTATTTGGCACATTAAAGTGGGGCGTGGAGAGGGCTTGGCGTGAAAAAAAAATTCATGAGAAGTTTCTTCTCATGAATTCAAATGGGTGCAATGGAAGTGAGGTGGCGCATGGAGATTGGGTCAAGGTGGTTTAATTATTTAAACCAACCTAATTGAACCAAATAAGTTAGGTCCAATTAGACTAATTTAAATCCAACTTAATTAGGCTTAATTAGGCTCAATAAAATCTTAATCAAATCAGAAATTGACTAAGCCCAACCCTGATCAAATCAAGGACCAAACCATCTCGACGATTAGGTCAACTCTTAACCTAATCGGGTCAAACCCAACTGAATCTAATTCAATTGGACTTGATCCAAAAATAATTACTTAATCAAATTGAGTTAATTAGCGATCAAATCACTAATTAAACCTCTCATAAATACTGAGTCCAAATTCGATGGGTAATCGGGTATCAGAATTCATCGATATGTAATCCTGATCAAAAAGTCCCAACCAGTGGGACTCTTGTCCCCGGTACCCCAAAATGTGTGGAACTCGTGATCAGAGAATCCTGATTCTCGATCACTGAGTCCTAAACATGTAGGATTCTACATCAGCCATCAGATCAGATAGGAACCTCTAATGTGTGTGACCCCGCAGGTTCGAACCTAAACCGGTAGCACAGAAATCAATTTCTGTACTAATCGAAGTGACCATCTAGCAATGGTACCCGACATCCAGATAGGTCGAAGAGTCATAATCACAACACTCAGAACCTACATGAATATGGTTACTGTATAATTCATCCTTTTGACCCCTGTGTTTAGGATGACTCAGGGTTAAACTGTCAACCCTGATCAGATCATCCGAGTCATGCTCAACTCAAACAGTCCTGTGGCTCCTCACAAGGACTACCCTGGCTAAGATTTTGCTAAATTGAAATACGACTATACACAGCTCCTAAACTGGAGTGGTCAATCTCATCTTGACACATGCACCGACAAGTCAAGTACTTGACTACACCCAGCAGCCTTCCGTCACTGAATTAAAAATTCAGGTAGTCCAGTGCCTAAGTGCAGTGAGTTGCTTGCAAGTCATCGTGGCGGTCTCAGGTTGGAGGGATATTTATATCCATATTCCATCGGAGCAAATCTTGACAGCAAAAATAGCTCCGGAGTCGGTCACGTTCAGTGTAGATGTACCCTTACATCTCATCTGTATGCCATACTAGTGTCTCCACACTCTTTGGTTAAGAGGACAACCAGCCTTATGGCACACAATGACCTATGCTTGATAAACGTTATCGTCCTTGGTAACAACGTATCATTTGGTCGCAAACAGATTTAAGGACTAAACGACAAATCCTCCTTTGTCGAGTCTAAATAGTCCTAAGGACTTCACCACAATATAGGAGTTCACTAGAAGATGAAATATTTTATGATAAAAAAATATCAAAATATTTTTTATTAATTCATAATTCATGTACAAATATAAAAATGAGCACAACCGTCAACAGGCTGACGATTGGCTTTGGGACACTATTCCAACAATCTTCCACTTGGCCTAAAGCCAATCGGTGCAGTATCTAATACCCATCTTTGACTTGTAGTTGTCGAACTCCTTCACCGCAATGGCTTTAGTGAATGGGTCAGTCAGGTTCTCCTTTCCGTCGATCTTCTGAAGATCGACGTCACCTCGATCCATAATTTTTCGGATGAGATGGTAGCGGCGCAGAATATGCTTCATCCGCTGGTATGCCTTTGGTTCCTTCGCCTGAGCAATGGCTCTAGAGCTGTCACAGTAGAGTAGAACTGGACCAACAAGGGAGGGTGCTACTCCAAGCTCGATGATGAATTTCTTCAGCCACACTGCTTCTTTGGCACCATCTGATGCAGCGACATACTCCGTCTCACAAACTGAATCAGCCACTGTGTGCTGCTTGAAACTCTTCCAGCAGATAGCCCCACCATTAAGGATAAAAATAAATCCCGAAACACTTTTGCTGTCATCATGATCAGACTGAAAATTAGAGTCTGTAAACCCGATAAGTCTCAAGTCCGATTCACCATAAACAAGCCACTGGTCCTTAGTATTTCTTAAATACTTCAGGATGGTTTTGACAACCTTCCAGTGATTCTCCCCTGGATCAGATTGGTATCTACTCACTACCCCTAGTGAGTATGCCACATCTGGTCGTGTGCATGTCATGGCGTACATGATAGAATCCCACTGCTAAAGCATATGGAATCCTGCCCATACGCTCTCTCTCTTGAGGTGTTGTCGGACAATCCCTCTTCAAGAGAAAAATTTCATGGCCTATCGGAAGATAGTCTTTCTTAAAATTCTCCATGCTGAACCTCTTCAGCATAGTATCAATGTACGTGGACTGAGATAAATCAAGCAACCTTTTAGATCTATCCCTATAGATCCTCATCCCTAGGATGTAGGAAGCTTCTCCCAGATCTTCATGGAGAACTGTGACGACAGCCAAATCTTTATTCCTTGTAATGCAGGGAATCATTCCTGATTAAGAGAATATCATCCACATACAATACAAGAAATACTACTACTAGACCATTAGCCCACTTATAAATGCATGGCTCTTCTCTGTTCTTAACGAAGCCATATGTCTTGATCGTCTTATCAAAATGTATGTTCCAACTCTGTAGCCTGCACACTTTAGACTCATCTGTGGATGTGAATCCTTCAGGTTGTATCATATACACCTCTTCATCCAGCTTTCTGTTTAGGAAAGCTGTCTTCACATCCATCTGCCAGATTTCATAGTCCAGATGGATAGCTATTGCAAGCATAATCCGAATGGATTTGAGCATTGCCACAGGAGAAAACATCTCGTCGTAGTCTATACCATAACATTGACGATATCTCTTGGCAACCAGACGGGCTTTATAGGTTTTCACCTTTCCATCTGCGCCTCTCTTCCTCTTGAAGACCTACTTACACCCTATGAGTTTTACTCCTTCAGGTGGGTCAACCAATGTCCACACATCGTTGACCTTCATGGACTCCATTTTGGATTTCATGGCCTCCAGCCATTTCTCAGAGTCGGATCTCTGCATTGCACCCATGTAGGTGATCAGATCCTCATCATTTTCATCAAGTTCGATAGGATCGCCGTCCCGAACCAAGAAACCATAGTATCTATTTGATTGACGTGGTACTCTATCAGATTGCCTTAAGGGTGCTTGAACAATGGGCTCCGAATCTGATCTAACCAAATTCGGTTCAGGTTCAGCAACTTGTGTCGATTTTTTCACCTGTCGAACTTCATCAAGTTCGACCTTAGAGGCAACAGTCCCTTCACCAAGGAACTCCTTTTCCAAAAAGATTACCTTAAGACTGACAAACACTTTTTGCTCATCAGCTAGGAAGAAGTAATACCCTTTGGTCTCTTTTGGGTATCCTATGAAATTACACTTGTCAGACCTAGGTCCAAGCTTGTCCGTAATTAAACATTTTACATAAGTCGGACACCTGCAAACCCTAAGGTGCGAGAGTACTGGCTTACGTCCTATCTATATCTCATATGGCATTTTGGTTACAGACTTACTCAAACTCTATTTAGAAGGTAACAAGTTGATTCGAGCGCATATCTCCAGAGGGAGATCGACAGACCAGCAAACTCCATCATGGATCGAACCATGTCCAACAAGGTCCGATTCTTTCTTTCAGACACACCATTATGCTGTGGTTTCCAGGAGGTGTCCACTGAGAGAGAATCCCATTCTCTCCAAGATATGTCAGAAAATCATTGAAAAGGTATTCACCTCCTCGATCAGATCGAAGAGTTTTAATACACTTTTCAGTTTATTTTTCTACCTCATTTCGGAATAGTTTAAACATTTCAAACGACTCCGATTTATGCTTCATTAAATAGACATACCCATACCTCGATAGGTCATTTGTGAAGGTTATGAAGTAGAAATATCCACCTCTTGCACTTGAGCTCATGGGTCCACATACATCAGAATGTACCAAACCCAAGAGTTCACTGGCTCGCTCACCTTTTCCAGTAAAAGGTGATTTGGTCATTTTACCAAGAAGACAGGACTCACAGGTTGGAAGTGATTCACAATCACCTACTTCAAGAATTTCTTCTTGAGCCAACCTGTTTATCCTGTTCTTATTGATATGACCTAGCCTACAGTGCCAAAGGTAGACTTCTGACACATTATCTATTCTAGGGCATTTACCGGTGGTTTGAACCACATTAACAGGTTGTGGTAAAAAGTAAATTCCATTATTAAGTTGTCCAATAAATATTGTAACACCATTCAAAATGATATTGCAAACATTTTTTTTATTAAAAATTGATAACCGTTCATGGCCAAAAGGCCTACAGAAATAATATTTAATAAAAAGCTTGGACAATAGTGACATTCACTCAGAATTACATTTTGAGAATTGATTACAAGGTTCATGATTCCTAATGCTAGAACTGAAACTTTGCTTCCATCTTCAATGTTCAGGAATCTCTCGCCTTCATCAAATCTCCTACTGAGCTACAGACCCTGCATCGAATTGCAAATATGATAAGAGCTTCCGGTATCCAATACCCAGGCAATAGTATCACAAATGGAAAAGTTGCAAGGTGCTATCATATAAGTACCTTGCTTCTTCTTCGGCCTGTTGGGTCCAGGGAAGCAATGTATAGAGGACAGTTCCTCTTCCATTGCCCCTGCTTCTTGCAAAAGAAGCACTCCGCTTGGCTCTGGTCGGGCTTGCGCTTCTTGGTCTGACCCTGTGCAGACGTCCCAGCATGCAGCTGCACCTTCTTATTCTTCTTCTTCTTGTTCTTCTTCTTCCCTTTCTTAAAGGGTCGACGATCAGAAGAAGACCCTCCCACAACATTAATCGACTCCTTATGGAGCTGGTGATCCTTCTCAAAGTTTCGCAGCAATCCCAACAAATCGTGGTAGTTCACTACAGGCTTTGTCATTCGAAAATGAGTAAGGAAGGGGAGGAAGGACTTGGATAATAAATTAAGGATCGCATCCTTACCGAGCTGCTCGTGCAGGGGAAAGCCCAATTTAGTTAGGCACTCAATCATTTCGATCATGTACAGTACATGATCAGTGACTGAGGCTCCATCCCTCATCCGAGCATTGAAAATGGCACAACTAGTTTTGTACCTTTCAACACCGTCAGGCATGCCAAAGGAGTCATTCAACATTTGAAGCATCTCCTGTGGCTGGGCATTCTCGAATCTGCGGCTGAACTCATCATTCATTGCCGCCAGCATAATACACCGGACGGTGGTGCGGTCGTTGAGCCACTTCTGGTAAGTATCTTGGACCATCCCTCTAGCGTTCAAGGCTGGCTCCTCAGGTGTCGGATCCGTTACTACATAAAGGATCCGCTCATGCTTAAGGATGATTTTTAATTTTTGATACCAGCTATCGAAATTAGGTCCCATGAGCTTGTCATTATCTAATAATGACCGGAGGGACATGGTAGTGGCCATAGCTGCATAAAGGAAAACTAGACCTCTATTAGTACATAAATTATAAATACTAAAGACTTGGACTTTAGTCTAAAGTTTTTGCCAGTATTTTTACGAACTGATAACCTCAACCTCCAATTTGAAGAATTACTTTAATTCTTTAGTGGGTACTAGAATCCACACAGACTACACACGAGCTCAACTTTGGTTGGTCAACCCATGTGCATCTATGGGTAGGTTTATAACCAGTTGTTTCTCTAAACAACTTCTAGTAATTGATTTTGCCCCAGAACCTAATCAGTAGGCTTTTGGCCTCCACTGAAAAGATCTGGTTAGGTCCAACTATTAACATGATTTGATTTGATGAATCGGACCAATAAATGATCAGGCCCGACTTTGGCCAGCCAACCTGACCACCATCAGAAAGACTCAAACCAAATTATCATATTATGACTGATAATTTCATTAGTCAATAAGCACCAGGCCTTTGGGCCTCCAATGATTATTAAACTAATGGACTCATTATCACTCACTTAATGGGAGGCTATGACTTAGTTATCAATATAACTTAATCATTTTTAGGGACCTAATAATTTTTGAGGATTTTATTAAAGGATAGATGAGAAAAAAATATCCAGTCAATTTCAATCCTCCCACTGACTTCACCAAGTCAGATTAGAAAATAAATTTAATTAAAGCTGGCATTAGGAGCACCTAAATCAGTCAAACTGATTTACCTAATGACATGGGTGAGCCCTAATCACCAAGTGATCTAATCAAAACCTAATTCACCAGGTTGGCCAGGTAAGTGAGATCAGTGGTGGGGATAAGCCATTAACTCGTCAGAGATCGAATCACTGCGAGTTGCTCTTACTTAAAAACCATTGGTCAAAATGCCAAACTTACTTTAGACACCAACCGGTTCATTAGTTTTAATTTGATAAACTTATTAAATATGGTTCCACCACGTAGCCATGAATTAAGTCCATCTTGGTCTAGTTAAAGACATGGGCCCATTCAACTATAACTATTGGAGTTGAGTCTAGAGTATCCTTGACCTAATCTAATTCAACTTTTGATTAGATTTGACCAATTACTCTAATTTAGTCCATTTCTTTAAGCTAACCTTAGGTCTAATCCAATTATGGACCTAATCCATCTAACCCATTGACCCACAAGTTTATGCAATTGTCTTAGGTCTTAATTCACAATTTTAGACCTACTAGACAACACTTAATTCTTTTAATTAAGTATTTGGGCTGATAGGTCAGGTTTGATATTTCGAAAATAATTTTTAAATTTGAAAGATTTTATTTTCTGTTCACCAAATATGTTGACTCATTTCACAAATAGATCAGTATATTTCATAAATAGCAATCCTATTACTAATTACATAACAAAAAATAACTCAATCAAAATAAATCATGAATATTTCTTTAGATCTAATCTAACACATTCATGATAAATTTCACAATTGAACCTTTACAATTAATTCCTTTCGCTGCTTCATCTGCATGGGATATAATTGCAGCGGCACCCCTACCGCCATAGGAGACCCCATCGAATGAGAGGAGAGGGCCTTTAAACCTTGCTTTTCTCCTATGACCGGACGGTCATGGCAACCAACCCAATTCGATTACTTGCTACTTGGATCAAGTATATCTAAATATATCAGTTTCAAAATTTAAATTTTAAATTTCAAATTTCAAATTTTAAATTTTGAATTTCAAATTTCAAACAAATTTCAAATTTCAAATTTTTAAATTTTAAATTTTGAAATTCAAATTTTGAATTTTAAATTTTGAATTTCAAATTTAAATTTCAACCAAATTTCAAATTTCAAATTTAATTTTAATTTTGAATTTCAAATTTCAAATTTTAAAATTCAAATTTTAAATTTTGAATTTCAAATTTTTGAATTTTAAATTTTGAACAACTTTCAAAATTCAAATTTTAAATTTTTGAATTTCAAATTTCAAATTTAAACTTTTAGATTACAACTTAATCTACACATGTAAATATATATATCATATCTAAGAACCCGCTCTGATACCATTTGTGGAGAAATTCAGTGCAGGGGTAAAATGGTAATTTTAAAACTTTTTCAAAATCATGATTTTACAGTAGAAAAATATTAATTAATCTAATTAATTAACATAAATTTATCCTACACTAGGATCTAAATATGATATATAGCATGCATGCATTTAAATTTAAAATTCAAATTTGAATAATAAACACTTTATTGTAATGTGTTCAGAACATAATACCTTTGTGCGGGTAGTAGATCGCCGCAATTTGATCACCATCGAGAGAGTCTGATCATCGCGACACAGTCACACAGTATGTCTGGCCTCTATAGATCGCCCACATGAAGCTTCTGATCTGATCGACTCCTCATGAGTGCTTGCTCATTGTAGAGCCCTTTTGACGGTGGATGCTGATCGAACTCCTTCGATCGATGTCTGTCGATTCTTCGGATACTCTGGATCATCAACAGACATGCTTGAGAGGATGTTGAAGATCTTCCTGAGATTTTGTGGGCTCACGACACTCGTAGCTCACTTTCTCACTTCTCGAACCCCAGGTTAAAACTCTAGAAATTCACCGAAAACCTTGCACCCACTTTTCTTTCTTTTCTTTTTTTTCTCTTGGAAGGATATGGACTTCCTTCTCACGCATAAGACTTCTCATGCCTCAGAATTTTTCTTCAAAAATCTTCTTCTTGCATGCCCCACTCTTCTCCTCCTTTTATAACAACGTCAAACATCTTATCCAAAAGAAAGGATAAAGATGAGTAATTGCACATTTGAATTCAAATCAAAATTTGAATTCAAATGGACACCAACTCATCCCTTATCCACTAAAGGTGTGAGGCATGGCTTAAATTGTGCATGGAGTGATTTCATGAGAAATCTTTTCTCATGTAATAAATGGGGCATAAAAAAAAGGGATAAGGCGCAAAGATTGATTGCCCATTCAAATTCAAACTTTATTTTGAATTTGAATGGCCAACCAATCATCCTTATTCATTCATATGGCACATTAAAGTGAGACATGGAGAGGGCTTGGCAAGAGAAAAAAATTCATGAGAAGTTCCTTCTCATGAATTCAAATGGGTGCAATGGAAGTGAGGTGGCGCATGGAGATTGGTCAAGGTGGTTTAATTATTTAAACCAACCTAATTGAACTAAATAAGTTAGGTCCAATTAGACTAATTTAAACCCAAACTTAATTAGGCTTAATTAGGCTCAATAAAATTCTAATCAAATCAGAAATTGACTAAGCCCAACCCCTGATCAAATCAGGGATCAAACCATCTCGACGATTAGGTCAACTGTTAACCTAATCGGGTCAAATCCAACTGAATCCAATTCAATTGGACTTGCTCCAAAATTAATTACTCAATCAAATTGAGTTAATTAGCGATCAAATCACTAATTAAACCTCTCATAAATATTGAGTCCAAATTCGATGGGTAATCGGGCATCAGAATTCATCGATATGTAACCCTGATCGAAGAGTCCTAAACCAGTGGGACTCTTGACCCCAGTACCCAAAATATGTGGAACTCATGATCAGAGAATCTTGATTCTCGATCACTGAGTCTCAAACATGTAGGATTCTACATCAGCCATCAGATCAGATAGGAACCTCTAATGTGTGTGAGCCCGTAGGTTTGAACCAAGCTGGTAGCACAGGAACCAATTCCTGTACTAATCGAAGTGACCATCTAGCAATGGTACCCGACATCTGGATAGGTCAAAGAGTCACAATCGCAACACTCAGAACCTACATGAATATGGTTACTGCATAATTCATCCTTTTGACCGCTATGTTTAGGATGACTCAGGGTTAAACTGTCAACCCTGATCAGATCATCCGAATCGTGCTCAACTCAAACAGTCCTGTGACTCCTCACAAGGACTATCCTGGTCAAGGTTTTGCTAAATTGAAACATGACTATATACAGCTCCTAAACTGGAGTGGTCAATCTCATCTTGACACACGCACCGATAAGTCAAGTACTTGACTACACCCAGCAGCCTTCCGTCACTGAATTAAAAATTCAGATAGTCCAGTTCCTAAGTGCAGTGAGTTGCTTGCAAGTCACCGTGGCGGTCTCAGGTCGGAGGAATATTTATACCATATTCCATCGGAGCAAATCTTGACAGCAGAAATAGCTTCAGAGTCGGTCACATTCAGTATAGATGTACCCTTACATCTCACCTGTATGCCATACCAGTGTCTCCACACTCATTGGTTAAGAGGACAACCAACCTATATGGCACACAAGACCTATGCTTGACAAACGTTGTCGTCCTTGGTAATAATGTATCATTTGGTCGTGAACAGATTTAAGGACTAAATGACAAATCCTCCTTTGTCGAGTCTAAATAGTCCTAAGGACTTCCCCACAACATAGGAGTTCATTAGAAGATGAACATTTTGTGATGAAAAATATCAAAATAATTTTTATTAATTCATAATTCATGTACAAATATAAAAATGAGCACAACCGTAACAGGCTGACGATTGGCTTTGGGACACTATTCCAACATAAAACTCATACCTATTAAGTCGATGAAGAAAGGAAAGAAGTCGGTAATCGATTCCACAAGACCTCCAAGTGTGAGTCCTCCAATGTTGATCCACACAGAAAGTTGATTAGAGAATTGCTTCGACAGAATCTTGTCTATGAATTACTTCACCAATTGAGCCATTTAGCCCACCCTGGACCAAGGCCCCTCTTAGATGAACCCTTAGCCTTTCTTCCTTACTCTCTCAACTCTCTAAATCACCTCCTATTCTCTTCCTAAGCCTTGTCTTAAAATCAATAGACTTGTCTTAATAGAAGAACTATGTCCTAACAAGACAAGCAGAGAGAGGGATTGATTTTGTCTGAGAGTTTTAGTGCCTTGGACTCTCGAAACGAGTCCTATTTATAGGAGTAGAAGAGGCATAGAAAAGGGCTCAGATATGCCTCTTCATGTGTCCCTTAAATTAACATATCAGAAAATTAAGATACTTATTTGAGAAGGACTCTTAATTTTCAGATACATTGATTCAGGTTCTGCACGCGTCTGTCTGCATTTTGATAAGCATTCAATGTCTTTTTTTAAATCAAAAAATTTTAATTTTTACCACATAGAAAGTTCTTTGAATGAGACTTCTGATGGTATAAGCTTTGAGGTGTGATTATGTCCCAATGAGGATATATCTTGACGTGAAGTCGCAACTATTTGCATTGCTTCATCCCACATGTGCCAAGATTTAAGGGGCATATGATGCCCCATCTGGTCATGAAAAACTTTAAAGTTTGTGCCATCTAGATAAAGGGTTGAGAGAGCTCTACATGGGTCTTGGTTTTAGATTAAAAGGATTTTTAAAAAATCATAACTGACCAAAATAAGATTGATAAAATTTTTCATCGCATTCTTCCATAGTTTGGCATCCAACAAATATTTCCATATCAATTGAGATTTAATTCTGATCTTATCAGAATTCAAGGGGCACATAAACGGTTTTCTTATCCATCTGGAAACTAAATAAAATAGGTGTTTAACATGCAGAAGGACTCTTAGTCCTTTTGCACACCACTAAACATCATCGCATATCTCATGCACGCCTAAAGTCCATGCCCCTTTGGACTCTTTCCAAGGGGCCTGGATAAAGTTTTCAATGCCCAAACTAATACCCATCTGATAAGACTCAATCTATTTAGGATCTTACATAAATAGGTAAGCCCAATTAAACAAGGTTTGAGCCAAATCTAATTTGGCTAGGAACAAGGGTTAGCCTACAAGTGCTAGCTTGCCAATTAGCCACCCAATTAGGTTTAATTGATCGATAAAATAAATCTAATTGATTTTTTGATCAATTTCTTGATGTGTGTGACCCATTGGATTCCACATCTGACTGACAGTAGGTCTAGATGCATGTTGACTAGGTTAGATTTGAGCCGATCCAATTAATTTAGGTCAAATCACATGCTGACCTAAGTTGTCTAATTAGAATTCTTTCTATTTGACTCATGAATTAAACTCTTTAATTCATGAAAATCTATAAAGCAAGATTGATGTCTAGCAATGTATGATGCCTAACCAGAAGATGTGAAATTTAGTGAAAAATTCAAAAATACCTTTCAGTAGTAAGTTGCCGTGCAATTCAATCCTTCGATCAACCTTCATCACGAATAAATGATGGATATGAAATTATGTCAAACCCTAATACTTAGCCATGTGAATCTCATCTTGCTAATGAAGACTCGATTAAAGAAGCATTAGAAATCATTTCTAATCTTCTTGTGCTTTGATCAAAGCTTCCTGAGTCATCATTTGATGAGATAGCTTAGGATGATAACTCCTCTTACCAAGAGGGATCGATTCCTTATTGACCAAACTCATGATCTTCATACACAATTCATCATAGCCAGAACACCCCATTCATGACTTAGTCATGAGTAAGTATGAACTAAAATATGGGTTCATGTGAATAAGATCTTTTAGTGGTCTCAGATCCAAGGATCAGTTGCATAACCCCCACATAGAGAACCTTCTTTTAACATGTATGTAAGGCTACCATAAGAAGTTCTCTTTTAGTAGGTCAATTCAATGAACTCATTACCTAATGAGCACCCACATCCTTGTATTAATGTCTCATACAAGTGACTTGTAAGATCAACCATCTTCTCTTTTGAGCATACATAGGATGTGCCAGTCTATCGAGAACATTGATCCTGACTCAATGCTCCTATGACTAGAAATGATTTTAGATTAGAATTTTAGGATTTCGGATCATACAGTCATGACCACTTTATGACTCCAAAACTATTGTCCTAATCTATAGGGTTCATTATTATCATTTAAAGATAGAAAGACATAGCTGTAAATGATGAATCAAAGAATGCCTTTATTGATATATACAAATCTTAGTACATGAATTAGGATGTTACAAAGATAAGTGCTATCGAATTACAAATTCGATTGGCTTTAGAGCACCCATCTTTCATTCTCCTACTTTCACTAAAGCTAATCACCCCTATATTTTAAATCTATACAATCAAGATGGTGATCAAACAGCTGCAATGGTAAAATTTTAGTAAATGGGTATGCTATATTATTCTTCATCTCAATCCGTTCAATCGATTCATCTTGTCTCTCGACAATCTCTCGAATAAGATGGTAGCATCTGAGGATGTGCTTAGATCTGTGGTGAAACCTCGGCTCCTTTGTTTGAACAACTATTTTAGTATTATCACAATAAAATGACACTAGTCGTTCAATTTCAGGAACCACTCCTAACTCAGTGATGAATTTCTTCATCCAGATAGCTTTCTTAGTGGCTTCATTAGCAGCGATGTACTCTACCTCAGTGGTTGAGTCAGCTACAATCTACTGTTTGGAACTCTTCCAACTCACTGCTCCTTCACTTAAGGTAAAAATATATCCAGATATTGATTTGTTATCATCTAAATCAAATTGAAAACTAAAATCGGTATATCCTTCTAGTTTCATTTTTGATCCTCCATATATTAGAAAAATATCTTTAATCATTCTTAGGTACTTGAGAATATTCTTCACAGCTTTTCAATGTTCTTCTCCTAGATTATCCTGAAATCTACTGGTTATGTCTAAAGCATAAGCCACATCAGGCTTGGTACATAGTATGGCATATATTATAAATCTCATAGCTGAAGCATAAGGGATACAATTCATCGTTTCTCTCTCTTCTTGTGTCTTAGGAGATATTTTCTTAGAGAGACGTATGCCTTGACTCATTGGTAAGTAATCTCTTTTACTTACCTCCATATTGAATCTCTTCAATACTAGGTCTATATACCTAGACTGAGATAAGCCTAACATTCTTTTAGATCTATCTCTATAGATCCTTATACCTAGTATATAGGATGCTTCTTCCAAGTCTTTCATGGAAAACTGATTTGATAGCTAAATTTTGACTGATTGAAGTATTGGAACATCATTCCCAATTAATAATATATCATCCACATAAAGAATTAAGAAGACAATGGCACTCCCACTTGTCTTCTTATATACACAAGGTTCATCCATATTTTTGATGAAGCCAAACTGTTTGGCAGTAACATCAAAGCGGATGTTCTAACTCCTCGATGTCTGCTTTAATCCATAAATGAATTTTCTTAGCTTGCACACTTGATTTGCTCTCTTACTTGAGATAAATCTCTTTGGCTATATCATGTAGACTTCTTCCTCAAGATTTTCATTGAGAAAAGTTGTCTTGACATCCATCTGTCAAATTTCATAGTTATAGTATGCAACTATTGCAAGTAAAATTCTAATGGACTTGAGCATAGCCACTGTTGAGAAGATTTCATCATAGTCAATTTTTTTATCTTTGTTTGAAATCCTTTGCCACCAATCTAGTTTTGTAGGTTTGAACTTGGCCATCTGCTCCAATCTTCTTTTTGAAAATCCATTTATAGCCTATCGGGGTTACACCCTCAGAAAAATCAACCAAAGTCTATACTTGGTTGGTCATCATGAAGTTCATTTCGGATTTTATGGCTTCCCACCATTTACCAGAGTTCTTACTCATGATAGCTTTTGAATATGTCAGTGGATCATCATTCTCAACGATATTGGCTTCATTGTCATTCCTTATGACAAAACCATATCTAAGAGGTGTATGATGAACTCTTTCTGATCTTCAGAGAGGAGGTATGTATTGTGGATGTACCTCTTCATTCGATACTTCTGGGTGAGAAATTTCTTGAGGACTATCTATGTTTATTTGTAGGTTTTGAATTTCTTGAGGTTCAACTGTCCTCCTAGTGCCTCCTTCTTGGATAAACTCTCTTTCCAAGAAAGTAATAATTATCTTTTGTTCAGTAGGTATATAAAAGTAGTATGCAATACTTTCCTGTGGATAACCTACAAACTTATATTTTTTGGATCTAGCACTTAACTTATATCCAAAAATATTTTTTACATAAGTTAGACAGCCCCAAATCTTAAGATGCTTGAGATTAGGTTTCCTACCCATCTATATTTCATATGGAGTGCTAGAAATAGCTTGGAAAGGTATCCTACTTAAAATATATGCAGTAGTTTTCAGAGTATATCCCCAGAAAGATATTGGCAGATCAGTGAAGCACATCATGGACCACATCATGTCTAACAAGATGTGATTCTTCCTTTCCACTACATCATTTAATTATGGTGTATAGGGAGAGGTTCATTCAGAAAGAATACTTTTTAACTTAAAATGATCAAGAAATTTACTAGATAAATATTCTCATCCTCGATCAGATCGAAAGATCTTAATACTTTTTCTAGTTTGTTTCTTGATCAAGTTTTGATACTTCTTAAATTTATCAAAAGCTTCAGACTTGTATTTCATAAGAAATACATATCCGAACTTTGATAGATCATCAGTAAATATAATGAAATAGGAGTATCCTTCTCTAGTCTGAGTCATCGTAGGCCTACATACATCAGAGTGTACAAGAGCCAACAATTTATTTGTTCTTTCTCCATGTCCAACAAAAGGAGTCTTAGTCATCTTTTTCATGAGACAAGATTCACAAGTCTCATATGATTCAAAATTACATAAGTCAAAGAATATATTTTTGTACAACTTATTTATTCTTGACTCATTGATATGATCAAGACGACAACACCAAAGGTATGTCTCATTGATATCCTCTTTTTTTCTTTTCATATTCATATTAATATGAAAAATTTCATCATTAAGTGACAAAAGTAGAAGATCATTTTCAATAAAACCAATGCTAAAGATTTTATTAGAATGAATAATAGAGCAACTATTGCCCTTTACATTTATTTCAAAATTTTGTCTTAATAAAAAAGTACAAATATTATATTTTTAATTATCTTCGGCATATAGTAGCAGTCTTTCAGTTTTAGAACCCTATCGGAAGGTAACTTTAGCAGGTAGGTGCCTACAGCTTCGGCATATATGGTCTCTCCACTAGCGCTGAATAGCTTAAAGTCACCTTTCTTTAGCTTTGGGATTCTCTGCAGTCTCTGCAAAGATTTGCAATTGTGTGAACTACAGATGGTATCCAATACCCAAAGATTACCAACCGAATGACTTAATGATAAAGCAGTTTGTATCATATACATATCCTTTTGTGCAGTGCTTGCACCCTGCTTCACGCTTGCAAGAACACTTTTGTAGTTTCTTTTCCAATGTCCTGGTTTGCCGCAGAGGAAATAGGTAACATCCTTAGTCTTCTTCTTCTTGAAGATGCTACTCTTAGGGTTCAATTTTTGTTTAGAACCTTTCTTGCTAATTTTCTTTTTATTCGCAAGAAGAACAGTACCCTTCTCTCCCTTGATATGGGTTTCTGCTATCTTAAGCATATTAAGCAGCTCTGGCAATGAAGTATCTAGCTTGTTCATATGATAGTTAATTACAAATTAGGAGAAGTCTAGGAGAGATTGCAATATAAGATCTTGACTGAGCTCTCTATTCATGTGAAAACCTAATTGACTTAATCTAGTAATCAAATCAATGAGTTTAAGCACATGGGTTTGAACTGGTGTGCTCTTAGTCATCTTTGTTCGAAAAAACTGCTTGGATATTTCATATCTTGCAGTCCGACTCTGTTCTCCATATAACTCTTTAAGGTTAAAGAGTATGGATTGAGGATTTATTTCCTCATGTTGCCTCTGCAGCTCGTTGCTCATGGAGGCCAATATGATGTACTTGATAGTAGTACTATTATTCTGCCACATCTTATATATAGCTCTCTTCTCCTTAGTAGCATCTTCCCTAAAAGAATCAAGGCTGGGAGTTTTCAAAATGTAGGAGATCTTTTCTTGCATAAGAACAATACATAAGTTTCTCATCCAATCCATAAAGTTTAGATCGATCAACTTATTATTATCTAAGATGCTTTGTAATGAGAGTGAAGAAGCCATAATGAAATTATCAACATAACAAGAACAACATACAATGAGACCACTCATAATGATACTCACAATAAGATATGGTCTTCTATCTAGTTGTGTCTCCCACTATTTTATCGGATACCATAGTCCTCTCCTATGGTAAACAAAAAATCCTATCCTGATTTCTTAAGTGGGGTTGAGATCTTAATTCCTCATATCAGTCTTGTGGTTACACAATAAATCTTTATGAGTTCAAAGATAGGAGACCCTTTTCAATTGCATCCCATGCAACTCTCAACAATATTCTTGTCTCTAAAACCCTTATAGCTTTGTGGTTACACAACAAACTATAAAGTTTTAGTTAGGTTAGACCTTCATTTTCATACAGTTAGATTTGAATAATGATGCCCTTGCGGTTACATAACAAAGCAGCACACTCAAAAATGCTATAAGCATCTAATATGCATCAGAACTATATTACAACTATTCTCATAGTAGATCTTGTGATTACATAACAAACCTACTATAGTTCTAGTTATAACATCGACCTAGCATGAAGGAAGGCTCCTAGTAGTAATTTTTCAATATCAAGCAATCCTAATTCACGATTCGAACTAATCCAATTAGCCAGAAAAATTTTAATATAAGATTGGTGGGGGTCTCCCCATTGCTTTTCTAAACACCAATATGTTGACCAGGCCAGCAAACAGAACCAATTAAATAACCACCGTACTTGAAATACTCCTAGACACCAATTGATTTAATCGATTCAAGAATCAGATAGCTTATAGTTGCTTATCACTACAACTTAATATAACTTTAATGAGAATTTTTCATGGTCCCATGCACATCCTTATACTATAACAAAAATTTGAACAGGCTATTATCAAAGTAATAACAATATCACATGATGTGTAAGGTGATAGTTATTTTTATCATTCTAGGACATCCATTTACCATATAGCAGACGTTCACCGCTATGCCAGGGAAATCTTACAGAATGATAGATAACCAATTCTAAACATATCTCTAATGGTGATTAGGGTTTTGATGCATAGTTTGTAATCATAAATCCTAATCAATGGCAATCAGAAACATATATATATATATATATATATATATATATATATATACATAAATAATACTCTTTGATTGCATTGATTAAGGAAGGCTCTGATACCACTGTTGGATTTCGAAGAGTGCAACAGAAGATGGATTTCAAAAATTTTTCTTGAAACTCAAGTCTCCAGAAAACCCAAAAATCCTAGGACCCCCTTAACCATATAGTAAATAATAACTAATAGGTATAAAACTCATACCTATTAAATCGATGAAGAAAGAAAAGAAGTTGCTAATCGATTCCATAAGACCCCCAAGTGTGAGTCTTCTAATGTTGATCCATACAGAAAGTTGATCAAAGAATTACTTCGGTAGAACCTTGTCTATGAATTGCTTTATCAATTGAGCCTTTTAGCTCACCTTGAACTAAGACCCCTCTCAGATGAATCCTTAGCCTTTCTTCCTCACTCTCTCTACTCTCTAAATTGCCTCCTACTTTCTTCCTAAGTCTTGTCTTAAAATTAGCAGACTTATCTTAATAGAAGAACTATATCCTAACAAGATAAGGAAGAGAGAAGGATTGATTTTGTCTGAGAGTTTTAGTACCTTGGACTCTCAAAATGAGTTCTATTTATAAGAACAGAAGGGACACAAAAAAGGGCTCAGATATGTCTCTTTACATGTCTCTTAAATCAGTATATCAGAAAATTAAGATACTTATTTGAGAAGGACTCTTAATTTTCAGATACGTTGATTCAGGTTCTGCACGCATCTGTCTGTATTCTGATAAATATTCAATGTCCTTTTTTAAATCTAAAAATTTTGATTTTTACCATATAGAAAGGCTCTTTCAACAAGGCTTCTGATGGCACATGTTTTTAGGCATGACTATATCCCAATGAGAGAAATCTTGGCATGAAGTGCGACTATTTGCATCGCTTCATCCCATGCGTGCCAAGAATTAAGGGGCGTTTGATGCCCCATTTGGCCATGACAAACTTTAAAGTTTGCACCATCCAGATAAAGAGTTAAGAGGGCTCCACATAGGTCTTAATTTCAGATTAAAAGGATTTTTAAAAAGTCTTAACCAAAATAAGATCGATAAAATTTTTCATCGCACCCTTCCATAGTTTGGCATCCAATAAAAATTTCCGTATCAATTCAGATTTAATTCCAATCTTATCAGAATTCAAGGGGTGCATAAATGGTTTCCTTATCTATTTGGAAACCAAATAAAATAGGTGTTTAACATGTAGAAGGACTCTTAGTCCTTTTGCACGCCACTAAACATCATTGCATACCCCATGCGTGCCTAGAGTCCACGCCCCCTTGGACTCTTTCCAAGGGGCGTGGATAAAGTTTTCAATGCCCAAACTAATATCCATCTAATAAGGCTCAATCTATTCAAGGTCCTACATAAATAGATAAGCCTAATTAAATAAGATTTAAGCCAAATCTAATTTGGTTAGGAACAAGGATTAGCCTACAAGTGCTAGCTTGCCAATTAGCCACCCAACTAGGTTCAATTGACCCGTAAAATGAATCCAATTGATTTTTTGATCAATTTCTTGATGTGTGTGACCCATTGGATTCCACATCTAATGATAGTAGGTCTAAATGCATGTTGACCAAGTTAGATTAGAGCTTATCCAATCAATTTAGGTCAAACCACATGCCGACCTAAGTTGTCCAATTAGAATTCTTTCTAATTGACACATGAATTAAGCTCTTAAATTTATGAAAACCTACAAGACAAGATTGATATCTGACAATGTATCATATCTATCCAAACGATATAAAATTTAATAAAAATTTTGAAGATATCTTTCAGTGGCAAGTTATCATGCAATTCAATCATTCGATCAATCTTCATCCCAAATAAGCGATGAGTATGAAATTATGTCAAACCCTAACACTTATCCATATGAATCTCATCTTGCTAATGAAGCCTCGATTAAAGAAGCATTAGAAACTATTTTAATCTTCTTATGCTTTGATTAAAGACTTTCTGAGTCATCATTTGATGAGATAGCTTAGGATGATAACTCCTCTTATCAGGAGTAATCAATTTTTTATTGACCAAACTCATGATCTTCATACATAATTTACCATAGCCAGAACCCCCCGTTCATGACTTAGTCATGAGTGAGTATGAACTAAAATATGGATTCATGTGAATAAGATCACATAGTGGTCTCAGGTCTAAGAACCAGTTGCACAACTCCCACTTAGAAAACCTTCTTTTGACATGTATGTAAGGCTACTATAAGAAATTCTCTTTTAGTAGGTCAATTCAATGAACTCATTACCTATTGAGTACCCATATCCTTATATTAGTATCTCATACAAGTGATTTGTAAGATCAGCCACCCTCTCCTTTGAGCATACATAGGATGTGCCCATCTATCCAGAATATTGATCTCTGACTCAATGGTCCTATGACTAGGAATGATTTTAGATTAGGATTTTAAGATTTCAAATCTTACAGGAATGACCACTTCAGACCCTAAAACTATTGTCCTAATCTATGGGGCTCATCATTATCTTTTAAACATAAAAAGATACAGTTGTAAATAATGAATCAAAGAATGCCTTTATTAATATATGTAAATATCAGTACATGTGTTGGGATTTTACAAAGATAAGTATCATCAAATTACAAATTCGATTGGCTTTAGGACACCCATCTTTCAAGGATATGTTGCAAATGTTGAACAAGTCATTTGGCACGTCCGACGATATTGAGAGGCACAAGATAAGTTGTGTCATCTTCAATGCTCGAATGAGAAAAGGAGCATCAGTCACTGATCATGTACTGTATATGATCGAAATGATTGAGCACCTAAGCAAGCTCAACTTTTTCTTGTATGAGCAGCTGGGGAAGGATGCCATTTTAAACTCTCTGTCTAAATCCTACCTCCCTTTCCTTACTCATTATCAAATGAAAAAGCCTGCAGTCAACTACCACGATTTGCTGGGGTTGCTGCAAAACTTTGGGAAAGATTACTAGCTCCATAAAGAGTCGGTGAATGTGGTGGAAGGATCTTCTTCTGAATATCGATCCTTTAAGAAAGAGAAGAAGAACAAGAATAATAAAAAGAAGGTGCAAAGTGCTAAGGCACTTAAGCCCAGTCAGACTAAGAAACCCAGTCCGATCAGAGTCAGGCGGAATACTTCTACTATAGAAGTAAGGGCACTGGAAGAGAAACTGTCCTCAGTACATTGTCTCTCTGGATCCGAATAAGTCGAAAAAAAAGCAAGCTGTTGCTGGACAAGGTAATTATATGATAATACCTTGTAATTTCTCAATTTGTGATTCTACTATCTAGGTATTAGATACTGAAAATTTTTTTAATATTTGTAATTCGTTGTAGGGTCTACAAGTCAGTAAGAGATTTGAAAAAGACAAAAGGTTCTTTAATGTTAGAGATGGAAGATCAGTTTTAGTTCTAACATTAGGAATTATTAAGCTTGTATTCAAATCTAATGTAATTGTTCTTTGTGAATGTCACTTTTGTTCTTTGTTTTTATTGAATATTATTTTTATAGACCTTTTGACTTTGTACGGTTATGAGATTTTAATAAAAAAATATTTTTAATATCATTATGAATTATGTTAATGTGATGAATGGACAGCTAAATAATGAAATTTATATATTGTTACATTCTATTAGTGTAATGTATACGTCCGGCAAATACTCTAGAATTGATGATGTTACTGATGTCTACCTTTGGCACTGTAGGTTAGGTCATATTTACAAGAACAGAATAAATAGGTTAACTCAAAAGAAAATCCTCAAAGTCAGTGATTATGAATCACTTCTAACTTGTGAATCTTTTCTTCTTGAAAAAATGACCAAGTCACCTTCTACTGAAAAAAGTGAGCAAGCTAGTGAAGTTCTAGGTCTGATACATACTAATGTATGTGGACTGATGAACATGGGTACCAGAGGTAGGTATTATTATTTCATTATATTTATAGATGATCTATCGAGATATGGATATGTCTATTTAATAACACATAAGTCTGAATCATTTGAAATATTCAAATGATTCCGTAATGAAGTAGAGAAACAAATTGGAAAGAGTATTAAAGCTCTTTGATCCGAATGAGGAGGTGAATACCTCTCCAGTGAGTTTCTGACATACTTAGAGGAGAATGAGATTTTCTTATAGTGGACCCCTCCTAGAATACCACAGCATAATAGTGTGTCAAAAAGGAGGAATTGAATTCTATTAGATATAGTTCGATTCATGATGGGCTTTGCAAGTCTGTCGATCTTCTTTTGGAGATATGCACTCGAGTCGACTTGTTATATTCTAAATAATATTTTAAGTAAGTCTGTAAGTAAAATACTAAATGAGATATGGACAGGGCATAAGCCAGTACTTTCTCACCTTAAGATTGGGGGTGTCTGGCTTATGTCAATATTTGAAAACTGACAAGCTTGGACCTAGATCTGATAAATATCCATATATAGGGTAACTAAAAGAGACTAAGGTGTATTACTTCTACTTTGCTGATGAACAAAAAGTATTCATCAGCAATATGATAGTCTTTTTAGAAAAGGAGTTTTTTAAAAAAAGAATAAATGCCTTTAAGCTTGAACTTGATGAAGTTTGATCGGTAAAAGAACCGACACAATCTAGTAAACCCATAGAGTTAGATTTGATTAGATCAAATCTGAAACCTGTTGTAGAGACATCTTTGAGAAGATCTGATAGAGTACCACATCAGTTGGATGGATACTACGGTTTCTTGATTTGGGATAGTGATCCTGTTGAACTAGATGAGAACAATGAAGATTCGATCATCTACATGGATGCAATGTAGAGGTCTGATTCTGATAAGTAGCTAAAAGTCATGAAATTTGAAATGGAGTCCATAAAGGTCAACGATGTATGGACATTGGTTGACCCACCTGAAGGGATAAAATCCATAGGATATAAGTGGATCTTCAAAAGGAAGAGAGGTGCAAATGGAAAAATGAAAATCTATAAAGCCTGTCTGGTTGCCAAGGTTACTGTCAGCATTATGGTATTGACTACGATGAGATATTTTTTTCTATGGTAATATTCAAGTCCATTCGGATCATGCTTGCGATAGCAGCACATTTGGACTATGAAATCTGACAAATGGATGTGAAAATAGTCTTCTTAAATGGAGAGCTAGAAGGAGAGGTTTATATGATACAATCTGAAGGTTTCATATCCACAGATGAGTCTAAGGTGTGTAAGCTTCAGAGATCCATTTATGGACTTAAGCAGGTATCTCGAAGTTGGAATATACGTTTTGATAAAGTGATCATAACATCATTAAGAATTGAGAAGAACCCTATATATACAAGTGGGTTAATAATTTTATGATGGTATTTCTTGTTTTGTATGTAGATGACATTCTTTTAATCGAAAATGACATCCCTGCATTATAGAAAATAAAGGTTTGGTTATCATCACAGTCTCCATAAAGGACTTGAAGGAAATACTGGCAATTCTATGTATGTAATTTTAAATTTTTTATAGTGGATCTTGTTAAATTAAGCAATTTAACCTATATTACATGCACAAGATCTAATCTAAACTACCATGTCAAGACCTATGATTTGATTAAATATGAGATTAAGATCTGAAAATTAAAAAACTGTATTGATCTAATCGATGCTGCAGACTAGATCTAACCCTTTGATCTATCAAAATTAATCTAACGAGTTCAAAACTCATTATCGAAGTGTGGGTTGCTGATCTTCATAAGTATTTTATGTGAAAAAGAGCTTCTTTAGGTTGCTCGCAGTCGCACAAAGGAGTCCGACCTCTATAGATCGTCCACACAAAGAACGGATGTTGAACAAGCTCCTCGGGAGTGCTAGCTCGCAAGGATCTTTGAAGACTGATCTTCTTTTTCTTTTTTTGATCTCTTAGACACTCTAGAGAGAGAGAAGAATCAATAGAGGAAGGGAAGAGAGGAGAGAGCTTTGGAGGAGAAATAAAAATTTGCCAATATCACCTATGGGGCATCCAACTATTGGACCCCCTTTAAATAGTTGGACGTTAGGATTTTTGGTGAAGAGGGGGTGCCAAAAACTCCATGCCATATCCATATGGGGCATCCCATATTTTGTTAATTTTTGGGATGGTGTGAGAAAGAAATCAGATCTCTCTCACACCTTCCAAAAACTCCAACGCACGTGAGGAAATAAGTTTTGGTGCCACCCATCTTTCCATACAAAATGGATCCCTTTCCTTCTTATCTCTTTATCCTTGATTCAGATCGAATTCAAATCAGGAAATAGGTAAGATGAATAACTCATAAAGAGTGCCACTCACCTTCTCTGTGTGCTCCTTTCTCACGCCCAAAAATCTCATGCAAACCCTCTTTTTGCATGTAGAAAATGGCATGGGTCCAGAGCATGTACAAGGGAGAGAGAGTCCTTACTGAAAGAATTATACTCTACAAGCCAATTGCATATGGGATGCGATAGGATGTATTTTGTATTTTATCTTCCAAACTCATGTAATTGACATTTATTTTAATAAAATAAGTATTTTTGATTCATTATATGTTGCATCTTATTGTTCTTAAGATTATAATGAATTCCATAGGTTCAGACAATGGTTTTAGGGCCGTGATGAGATCACACTAGTGAGATCTAAATTCTTGATAGCCCTAACCTAAAATATTTCTAATCGTTGGTCATTGAGTCGGAGATCAATGATACCGATAAGACTGGCATGTCCTATGTATGCTCAGAAATGAGGGTGGTTGATCTCACAACCACTTGTGTAGTGACACTAATACAAGGATATGGGTGCTTATTAGAGAATGAGTTTACTGAATTGACCTATGAGAGAATATATCAGATGGAGTCTTATATACATGTTAACTGATGATTCTCTAGTGAGAGTTGTGTAAGTGATTCTTAAGCCTGAGGTCACCATAGTACCTTATGTACATGGATCTATATTTTGGTTCACTATCTAGTTTGGTTCTTTGATTCTTATGTGGAGTGTTCTGAATATGGTGAAGTGTGCATGAAGGTTATGAGTGACCAATAAGGGACCAGTCACTCCTAATAGGGAGAGCGAACATCCTATGTGATCTCATAAGACGATGATTCTGGAAGTCTTTGGCTAAAGTAGGATGATAATTGTTGGGTTCCCACTACACAAAAAAAAATAATTTTCAAAAAATTTAAAACAAACAAATCAATAGCTTTATCAAATAAAACTATCGAACCGAACCCAAAACCCTAGAATTACTTTGCCGATCACGATCAAAGCAAATTCAAACATGTAAAGAGATAAAAAATTATACTTTAACTAGTATGAAAAAGTGGCATGTTGATGTTTTCCATAAGATCCCAAGGTAGAAATCCTCCAACGGTGATCCACACAAAAATTGGCCAAAGTCCTTCCCAACAGGTGCGCTGCCAAGCCTTGTCTTCTCAAGAATACTGTCGGCTTCGAACTTGCATCACGATCGCACCAAAGTCCAGTTGCTTTTGATCTCACCATTAAAATGAAAATAAGAAGACACTCTTCAGATGTCATACAACCTAGGATTTAATTTTTAGCTCTAACATATGAAAAAATCAAATCTTAGGGCACTCAAGCAACACTTACTGAAAATCTCACCACCCTTGTAACAACTTTTGCAACTCAAAATTCTCTCTTTTTTTTTAAAGATTTTTTTTTATGTTTACTACATTCCTCTTCTTAGTTTTAGCCAAAAATTACCACCAGAAGCTATGTGGGGCATCCCTTATAAATAGGGGACCAGGGGACATCACATGGGATGAAGGGGTGCCAACCTTTGGCACTCCAACTTCCCACATACCAAATAAATTCACTAAGTGAATTTTTTAGTAATTCAATTATTTAGAATAGAAGGACTCTTAGTCTTCTATGTGCCATAAAAGATTCAATGAATTTTGGCATCAAAACATATGATTTTTGGTCAGGAATTTAAGGTAATGCGTAGAAAATTAAGAGTCCTCATTAAGAAGGACTCTTCCTTTCACATGCCTAAAATAAAGGGGGCGGCATTTATTTTTGCTGTGGGTTCTTGTGGGCACTGAAGACTTCTTCTCCACTTGAAACTCTTTCATGTTGGATGAGGATCCAATCCAAATTGACCCAATCCCATTAGGTCAAAGCCAACTGGTCTAGGTTAGCTCAAACACTTTAATCTAAACTAATTTGGGAACTTGGGTTAATACAATATGTTAGTATATCAAATTAACCCATAAAATTTATATTAAACTCTAATTAGATTAGATCAAGATTAAATCTTAAAGTGTGTGACCCATGGGTTCCAAATCTAGCCAGTAATGGACCAAGACTTTCGACGTAACCCTAATCTGATGAGATTAGGTTACCCGAAGAGTCTCAATCAATTTGGACTCTTCCAAATTGACTCCAAAATTCAACTCTTTTAATTTTGATGAATCATAAGTTAAGATTGATGTCTAGCAACGTATCATGACTACCCAAAAGATTTAAAATTTTGATAAAAAATTATCAAAATACCCTTTAGTAGCAAGTTTCCATGTAATTCAATCCTTCAGTCAAACAATATCTCAGATGAGCTGTGGATATGAAAATATATCAAATTCAATCACTTATCATTATATAACTCGATCAAAAGATGATGATTTAGTTGATGATATATTAGAAATTCTTTTCTAATTATCATCTTGCTTTGGCCAAAGACTTCCAGAATCACCATCCTATGAGATCACGTAGGATGTTTGCTCCCCTTATTAGGAGTGACTGATCCCTTATTGATCACTCACAACCTCCATGCACTCTTCACCATATCCAGAACATCCCACACAAGGATCAAAGAACCAAATTAGATAGTGAACCAAAACATGGATCTAAGTACACAAGGTACCAAGGTGACCTCTGGTCTACGGATCACATATATAACTCTCACTAGAAAAATATCAGTTGACATGTAAATAAGACTCCATCTGATATTCTTTTGTAGATCAATTCAGTGAACTCATTCTCCAATGAGCACCCATATCCTTATATTAGTGTCACCACATAAGTGATTGTGAGATCAACCATCCTCATTTCTGAGTATACATAGGACATGCCAGCCTTATCGGTATCATTGATCCCTGACTTAATGTACCAATGATTAAAAATATTTTAGGTTATGGCTATCAAAGAATTAGATCTCACTGGTGTAATCTCATCACAACCCTAAAACCATTGTCCAGACCTATGAGGTTCATTATAATCTTAAAATAAATAAGATGCAGCATATAAGGAATCAAAAAATATCTTATTTTATTAATAATAAATATCAATTATATGAGTTTGGAAGATAAATTACAATAAATATCCTATCGTATCCCATATGCGATTGGCTTGTGGGGTATTACTCTTTTAATCTCCCACTTGCACTTAAAGCCAATCATCCCTATACTTGATGCCCATGCTATCAAGATGGCAATCATACTACGCATTGATAAGGCCTTAGTTGTTGCCCAGCTATGCAACCCAAGAGGGGGGGGTGAATTGGGTTTCTAAAAATTTAAGCCCAACAGATTACTTATGAAGAACAAAATAAAGACTTTAATTCAATATTAATTACCTAAAGCAGGAATGCAAGAATATAATAAAGAAATAAAGTGAAGCAAAAAGCACACCACAAACACAAGGATTTATAGTGGTTCGGTGCTAACCTTGCACCTACATCCACTCCCCAAGATCCTACTTGGAAATTTCAATCCACTATCCTTTGTATTCAACCCAAATACAAAACGTCGGAAACTCCGACACTAGCTATCCCAAGCTAGATCACTTGTTTCCCGGGTACAAGTAAACCCAAAACACTCCGATTTCAGGTTCGGATCAACCTTTCCTTGTTTTGGAAATCCTCCAAAAACAAGAACAAAAACTCACAAAGAGTAAGAAAATTTAGAGCACAAATTAATACAATAACAGCTCCTTAAATGAGCGAATATAACAATAAAAGCTTTACTCAAATGAAGAACCCCTTTTTCGGATTTTCTCAAAGTGGATGAACGCTTGAATGCTTGAGAAGAGGTTGATTGTTGATTGAAGATCTCTTGAAAGTTTTGAACAATCTCTAGATCAAGGTTGAAACAATAGGCGTGAAGAATTCTCTCCTTGAAAGCTCTGGCTTTTCTCTTTCACAATCTCTCTGGTATATTGTGGATCCTCTCTTTTTTTCTTTTTGGATTTTTCGTTGATCTCAGGCTTTTTCATGCAGATTTTGGATCCTCTCTTCTGTTCTTCTCTTTTTTGATTTCACATTTGATCCGCTATTTAATCTGTAATTTCTTTCACCATTTTAAGCATTTTGTAGCATTAGAAGCAAGAGAAAACAATTTAGGTAGATAAAGAGCCGTTAGAGCAATTTTAGGAAGCATAAATGGCAATTAAAACGGGCAAAAAAATAGCCGTTGCTGATATTTCCCGTCGTAGGGGTCGACTCATGAGTCGACTCATGCATCAGGAGTCGACTCATGAGTCGACTTCTGTTGCACAGACCAGAAGGTCTGATTTCTGGATTTTTCGGCTCAAATCAGCAGAGGTCGACTCATGAGTCGACTCATGCCTTGTGGGTCGACTCATGAGTCGACTCACAGGTCGTGCCAAGTCAAAAATCCAGCGTGCCATGGGAATTTCTTGCGTGCCATTCAGCTCATAGTGCCATGAGTTGACTCATGAGTCGACTCATGCACTTCAAACCTTCATAACTTCAAAAATATAAGTCCAAACACAATGAAATTTTTATCAATAGATTTCAAATCATTTGTTCTACCAAATGGTACTATCAAATCAAGATTTTAGTGAAATTATGATTTTGTCCTTGAAGAGCATAAGGACTTTTTCATTTTAAAATTATTTGTATCCCTTCAATCTGCTTTGTAATCATCAAAATCAATCTAGGAGCAACAATCTCCCCTTTTTGATGATGACAAAATATTTGAACAAAAATATTTATGTTACTGCATTAATTTCAAAAGAATCCATTATAGGTGTATATGCTTGAAAAGAGTATGATTCTTTTGGCATGTAATATAAATGCAAAAATAGTTTGTCCATTTTCTTAAAGATTTGAAAAGGGTATTAGATCATTTTGAGTTTAAGATATATCAGAGCAAGAGAAGATAAATAACTTTTGCAATGTATCAGAGCAAGAAAAATAATTTTTACAATGATATCAGAAAAGATTTTACAATGTATCAGAGCAAGAAAATTTTATAATATATCTGAGAAAATTTCACACTGTATTAGAGCAAATGTCAGAGAAAATTTCACACTGTATCAGAGCAAATGTTATAATATATCAGAGAAACTTTCTCACTGTATCAGATCAAATTTTATCATGTATCAGAGCAAGTTAAAAGAAATTTTAGGGTGTATCAGAGTAAATCAAATTTCTTAAGTTGTATCAAATAAATAAAGTTTTAAAAGATGTATCAGAGCAAGTTTGAATTTTGAAATATATCAGAGCATAAAAAAAAATACTTATTTGATTGTACTTATGATTTTGCTTTTGATGGATGGCTTTTTGTTTAAGTTCTGTCTGATACCAAATTTCGATACCAAATTTCTCAAAGTTTTGTTTAATTTCTCCAATATTTGTTTCCCAATATATTTTTTTTAATCTTCCAATTTTTGTTTAATTTCTCAAGTTTGGTTTAATCTTTCAATTCTTGTTTTTGTTTAATTTCTCCAGTTTGGTTTAATCTTTCAATCTTTGTTTTTCTTTAATTTCTCCCCCTTTTTCTCATAATTTAGGGTTTTGCTTTTTTTTTTTTAATTTAATTTTTGTTTTTGTTTAATTTCTCCCCCTTTTTGACATCATCAAACATAGTTAACTCTTCCTTTTTCTGAAACATTCTTTAATTTCTTCCCCTTTAGAGTTTTTCACAGATGTTTGCTCCCCCTTAATATAGCAATTATCAACAGCAAACAATAACAAGGAGAAGACAATATTTCCACAAGAAGAAAATATATAACCAAAATATGATCGATATCATTACAAAGAGGTAGAAATATAGGTAAAAGATGATTCCATTAATATCATAATTGTTTCAATACATAAAATTCAACCAGCTAAATGTCAATACATGGCCCCAAGGTATAGATCCTAGAACAAGACACTAACACCTAGGATCTAGTAAAGATCAAGATAAGTCAATGATCGGAGTCATCAGATATAGGGTGAGGAGATGATGGATCAGAAGTGCATCCTCTACCCCGTCTGCCTCTGCCACGAGCAGGAGAACGAGATGAACTGGGTGGCTGAGAACGCTGAGATGCTAGGGCTGATACCATGAGTCTAATAGAATCAAGTACGTTCAGTGCTCTGGAAACAGATGAAGTAGAGCAGTGAACTGGGTGGTAGCATGCTCACTCGATCCTCGGATTTTTTCCTCAGTAATTCATATCCACCTTCTAGTGCTCCTCTGAGCCTACCAGCCTCTGCAGTGAGGTCTGTGACCTCAATAGTAGACTCCTGTGGCTGGGGATGGGCCAATGCAAGGACTTGCCCCTGCAAGTCAAGAACTCTGCCAGTCAGTCTCCAGACTGTGTCCTCAAGCTGCTGTATCCTGACGAACTGATCTGAAATCATCTGAAATACAGTGGAGATGTGGGGAGTAATGGTCTGATCAGAAGAGGTAGCTCCAGGTGCAAAAGAAGTACTACTTCACTGGCTAGACAGCAAAGAAGCCACACGCTGAGAAATATGCTCGATCTGATCATCAGCCAGTCTGAACTCTGAATGAGGTGCTCTGCTCTCTGGCTGATACACTGGTGTGGGCATCCTAGAAAACTCTGAAGGGCCAGCCTCAGTATCAGGAATGAACTGGGTATCTGGTGAAGCTCCCTGAAGTCATGTACAGGAGAAGATGGACCTTCTTTTTCTACTCTGCCTTCAGTTCTGTCTTCAGCTCTTGTTTCAGCTCTATCCTCAGTTCTTTCTTCAGAGCCCTTGATCCAACCACCAACAGTCTTTGTAATTCTCATTCGGTGCAGGCTGTGTTGGTTGAAAGTTCCACATGTGAGAGCTTGGTAGGTGTCTCCCCCTCACAGCTAACTCCAAACCTCCTAAATACTCTAGTAAGGGCCATACCATAAGGCAAGTGTGCCTTGGATCTGTTCAAGGTTTCTCTCATGGCCTCTATCATAAGTGCAGGGAGGTTTAGGGGGGTCTGTGTGATGACATGAAACATGACACATACATCTCTGCCAGACAGTAGATCATGCCTACCACTCCTGGGAAAGAAGAGTTTTGTTACAATCTGATGCAGGACCCTCATCTCAATGGATAATAGCTTTGCTTCCATTTGTTTAAATTTCCTGAAAAAGCTTCTCCTAAGATAATTCTGATCCCTTCTTCTTTAATTTGGAGTTCCATATATGAGTATCCTTCACTAGGAACTGAAGTATATCTCCCAATATCCTAGAATCCAAGCATATGTCAATCCCCTTGACAGTTGAAGTCACTGACCCATTTCCATAATTTAGGTTCTGGTAGAACTCTCTAACTAGATCAACATAGGTGACTTCCTTAAGAGAGCAATAGAGTTCCATCCTTGATTTTTGATCTTGGTAGCAAAAGTAAAGCCTTCTTTCTCAAAGAACCGAAAATCTATGTTTTTCCCGGTTTCTACTTTTCTATCAGAAAGAGGATTTACACTGGGGCTTATGGAAGATTGAGAGGGACCTTGAGCAGGTACTGAAACTGAAGTGGAGCAGTTGAAGACTGAGCATGCCTTTTCTTTCGGACAATATCTTCAGGCTCACGGATTGATTTCCTTCTTTGGGGAAGTTTCATCTTTGGAGCCATATCCAATAAAGTAGCAGACAAGAAGACTTGAATTTAGAGGAGGAGGGATCACAAGAGAGTAAAGAGAAATTTTAGTGGAGAAAAGAAGTGGATTTTGGAAGTTCGGTGAAGTACTAGGGCACGTTCCAACTGCGCCAAGCAATGCGAGAAAGCACGAGAAATCTCTTTTCCAGGAGGCGATTTTTGGTGGAGAGTAGGAGGGAGAATTGCCTCGAGATAAATCCTTGGTTTTGGAGCAAGAAAGAGTTGGAAAGAAGGCTTTCGGAAGGAAGACGATGAGAAGATGAGTCATCTCACAAACAGGGTTCCCGTTTAAAAACAATGAGCCCGTGGGAAGTTTGTGGGATTTACAAGTTTGCCATTGAGTCGACTCATGGGGGTCGACTCATGAAGTTCAGAAATTTAGGAAAAATACAAATAAATTCCAAAAAAATTCAAAATTTTGGGAGAAAGAATTTTGCTCAATGATAAGTTTTTAGAGTGATAAATCTGAGCTTTTGGGACCAGGATGGATGTTGAAAATTGAGCTCTAATCAATTCTTTGAAAATTGAAAAATTTTAGGCAAATGGATCTAGAATTCCTAGATTTCTCCTAATTTCACAGAATCTATCCTCACTAAGGGCCTTTGTAAAGATATCGGCTAATTGATTTTCAGTGCAAACATATTCAAGAATTAATTTTTGTTTTGAACATGTTCTCTTATAAAATGATGTCTTATTTCAATATGTTTGGATCTTGAGTGTTGTATTGAATTTTTAGATAGATTTATGGCACTTGTATTATCACATTTTATTGGTGTTTCATTAAGTTTGATTCCAAAATCTTCGAGTTGTTGCTTAATCCACAAGATTTGAGCACAACAACTTCCGGCTGCAATGTATTCGGCCTCAGCGTAGACAGTGCCACCGAATTTTGTTTCTTGCTAAACCATGAGATTAGGTTAACTCCAAGAAATTGGCAAGTTCCACTTGTGCTTTTTCTATCTAATTTACATCCAGCAAAATCAGCATCTGAATATCCTAACAAATTAATTTGTGAGTCCTTAGAGTACCATAACCCTATAGTTTGTGTACCATTTAAGTATCTAAGGATTCTTTTAACAGCATTCAAATGAGATTCCTTAGGATTAGATTGATATCTAGCACATAAGCAAACACTAAACATGATATCAGGCCTACTTGCAGTTAGATATAATAATGAGCCAATCATACCTCTATAGTATTTTAAGTCTATGCTTTTACCTTCATCATCCTTGTCAAGCTTACTTGAGGGACTCATTGGTGTGCCAATTGGTTTGCAGTTCTCCATTCCAAATCTTTTGAGTAGTTCCTTAGTGTACTTGCTTTGGGTGATGGAGATTCCTCTTTTGATTGTTTGATTTGGAGTCCGAGGAAGAAGGTGAGTTCTCCCATCATGCTCATCTCGAACTCTCCCTGCATAAGCTTAGCAAAGTCTTGACAAAGGGATTCATTAGTAGACCCAAAAATTATGTCATCAACGTAAATTTGTATAATTAGCATATCATTTTGGTTTCTTTTAATAAATAGGGTTGTATCTACATTGCCTCTTGAGAAACCATTATTTAGTAAAATTTGCTTAACCTTTCATACCATGCTCTAGGTGCTTGTTTTAGACCATATAAAGCTTTATTTAATCTAAAGACATGATTGGAAAAGCATGATTTTCAAATCCAGGGGGTTGTTCTACATATACTTCTTCAGAAATATATCCATTTAAAAATACACTTTTAACATCCATTTGAAATAGTTTGAATTTCATAAAGCAAGCATAAGCAAGTAGAAGTCTAATGGCTTCTAATCTAGCAACAGGTGCAAAGGTTTCATCAAAATCAATTCCTTCTTCTTGATTATATCCCTTAGCAACCAGTCTTGCTTTATTTCTAATTACATTTCCATGCTCATCTAATTTGTTTCTAAAGACCCATTTTGTGCCAATTATTGAATAATCTTTAGGTCTTGTTACTAAGGTCCAAACATTATTTCTTTCAAATTGATTAAGTTCTTCTTGCATAGCATTAATCCAGTTATGATCATTTTCAGCTTCTTCAAAGTTTTAGGTTCAAGTTGAGATACAAATGCACAATGATTAAGTACATCTCTAAGTGAAGAACGGTTTTTACCCCATGCATAGGATCACCAATTATTAACTCCTTAGGGTGGTTGTGAACATACCTCCATTCCTTGGGTAAGTCATTTGTACCTTGAGGTTGTTCTTGAATTTCTTCACCTTTCTCATTTTGTTTGTCTTCTTGATCCTTGTCTTCTGGAGTTGCTGAGTCTTTCAGAGTGATTTCCTTTATACCTTCTATTAGTGGATCTGCATCATCAACACCCTCATTCTTCCTTGAAGGAAGATCGTTAGATTCATCAAAGACAACATGTATGGACTCCTCAACTACTAAAGTTCTTTTGTTGAACACTCTAAATATTTTACTAGTGGAGGAGTAATCTAGAAAGATTGCTTCATCTGATTTTGCATCAAATTTATCAAGTTTTTCTTTGCCATTATTTAATACAAAACATCGGCAACCAAAAACATGAAAATATGCAATATTTGGTTTTCTTCCTTTCCAAAGTTATAGGGGGTTTTCTTTAAAAATTGTCTAATTAAAGCATGATTTAAAATGTAATATGCTGTGTTAATAGCTTCTGCCCAAAAATATCTTGGAAGGTTGCTTTCACAAAGCATGGTACGGGCCATTTCTTCTAAGGTTCTATTTTTCCGTTCAACTACCCCATTCTGTTGGGGTGTCCTAGGAGCAGAGAAGTTATGGCCAATTCCATTTTCATCACAAAAATTTTCAAAGTCATGATTTTCAAATTCTGTTCCATGATCACTTCTAATATTTTGAATTGAAAACCCTTTTTCATTAGTGACTTTTCGATGAAATTTCATGAAAATTTGAAAAGTTTCATTTTTGTGAGCTAAAAAGAAAACCCAAGTAAAACGAGAGTAATCATCTATTATTACAAATCCATATCGTTTTCCTCCTAGACTAGTGGTTCTAGTTGGTCCAAATAAATCCATATGTAAGAGCTCTAAAGGTCTAGAAGTTGAAACAGTGTTTTTGGATTTAAATGATACTCTAGTTTGTTTACCTAATTGGCATGCATCACAAATTCTATCCTTTTCAAAATTCAGTTTTGGCAAACCGAGAACTAAATCCTTTTTAATTAATTTTGAGAGAGAATGCATGCTAATGTGTGCAAGTCTACGATGCCACAGCCAACTAGTCTCATTGATTTTAGCATTCAAGGATACTAGGCATTGCATGTCTAATTTGGCTAAGTCATTCAAATCTATCATATAAACATTGCCATGCCTATGTCCTATAAATTTAATGCCATCGTTAATAGGACTCATCACAATGCAAACAGATGATTCAAAACTTACTTTATATCCTTTATCACAGAATTGACTAATGCTAAGTAAGTTATGCTTTAAACCTTTAACTAATAAAACATTCTCAATGTATTTGAAGGGAGTGATACCAATGTTACCTATCCCGATGATCTTTCCTTTGCCATTATCTCCAAAGGTGACCATCCCTCCATCCTTAGCATCAAGCGTGATGAATTGTGATTCATCACCAGTCATGTGTCTCGAGCATCCGCTGTCAAGATACCATTTTCTGTTTCCTTCTTGGGATGCTAGACACACCTGCAAGCAAAGGTCACGTTTCTGTCTTAGGTACCCAAGCTTTCTTGGGTCCTTTCAGGTTAGTCAGAATGGTTCCTTTTGGAACCCATATTTTCTTTGTGTTTGCATATTTGTTAATAAGACATGTGTATGATTTATGTCCTATTCTTTCACATTTAAAACAAGTAATATTTGTAGACTTGTTACTTGAATAATTTACATAAATATCCTTCAGAAATTTTTGTTTCTTCAGGGGTTTATAACCAAGTCCAGCCTTATCATATATAGCTTTCTGATTTTCAAGGATCATATTTAGTTTGTTTGAACTTAAGGTGAACTTATCTACTATAGATTTCAGCTTGTTCATTTCATCCTTTAAGTTTTGATTTTCTTGAATCAAGGTGAATTTTTTAATTGAAAGATTTTCAGCTTGTTTCACTAAGGACTGATTTTCCAATTTCAGCTCTTTGTTTTTCTTCCCTAGTTTCTTTAATTCATCAATTGAATCATAGAATGCTTCATGCAATTCTTCAAAAGTAAATTCACTAGTGGATTCAGAAGTTACCTCATTTTCGTGTGCCATCAGGCATAGGTTGGCTTATTCTGTTGAGGTTTCCTCGTCGGAGCTTGAGTCATCACTCGCACTCCAGGTCGCCATCATTGCCTTCTTTTTGAACTTCTTTGGACCTTTCTTCAAATGTGGACATTCGGATCTGAAATATCCTGGCTTCTTGCACTCGTAGCATATAGGGGGTTGATCTTTCTCCTTTTCTTTGCTTTGATCCCCTTTTGTGAATTTTTTCTCATCCCCTGTTTCTTTTTCTTAGAAACTTCTTAAATTTTCGGATGATGAGAGCCATCTCTTCATCCTGTTCTTCATCTTCAGATTCATCGTTTCATAATCAGGCGAAGTTGTGGATTTGAGGGCAATGGTTCTTTTCTTTTTGACTTCATCCTCTTGATGTTGCTTCATGCTAAGTTCATGAGTCATCAAGGATCCAAGAAGCTCTTCTAGAGGTAGAGTGTTTAAGTCCTTTGCTTCTTGGATGGCAGTCACCTTGGCTTCCCAAGTTCTTGGCAGTGACCTGAGAATCTTCTTACAAGTTCACTGTTAGTATAAGATTTGCCAAGACTCTTTAAACCATTGATTATATCAGTAAAACGAGTAAACATAGCAGTTATGGACTCATCATGCTCTATTTTGAACAATTCATATTTATGTACAAGCATGTTTATTTTAGACTCTTTTACTTGATTTGTTCCCTCATGGGTTACTTCTAACCTATTTCATATTTCTTTAGCAGATGCACAAGTAGAAATGCGATTAAATTCACTAGCATCTAGTGCACAATAAAGAACATTCATGACTTTGGCATTTAATTGTGCCAATTTCTTGTCAACCTCATCCCATTCTTTCTCGGGTTTGGTTGATTCCTCACCATCTATAATCTTGGTGGGTGTGTGAGGACCATTCACTATGATACTCCACATATCATAGTCGAGTGCTTGTATGAAAATCTTCATCCGAGCTTTCCAATAGGTGTAATTAGACCCATTGAAAAGTGGAGGTCGGTTTGTTGATTGCCCCTCGGCTAGAGAAATACCGACATGGGTTGCCATAGATCTTTGGCTCTTTGATTGTTAGATCAAAGAAGGGCTAGAGCATCGGCTCTGATACCACTTGTTGCCCAGCTATGCAACCCAAGAGGGGGGGGTGAATTGGGTTTCTAAAAATTTAAGCCCAACAGATTACTTATGAAGAACAAAATAAAGACTTTAATTCAATATTAATTACCTAAAGCAGGAATGCAAGAATATAATAAAGAAATAAAGTGAAGAAATAAAGCACACCACAAATACAAGGATTTATAGTGGTTCGGTGCTAACCTTGCACCTACATCCACTCCCCAAGATCCTACTTGGGAATTTCAATCCACTATCCTTTGTATTCAACCCGAATACAAAACGTCGGAAACTCCGACACTAGCTATCCCAAGCTAGATCACTTGTTTCTGGGTACAAGTAAACCCAAAACACTCCGATTTCAGGTTCGGATCAACCTTTCCTTGTTTTGGAAATCCTCCAAAAACAAGAACAAAAACTCATAAAGAGTAAGAAAATTTAGAGCACAAATTAATACAATAACAGCTCCTTAAATGAGCGAATATAACAATAAAAGCTTTACTCAAATGAAGAACCCTTTTTCGGATTTTCTCAAAGTGGATGAACGCTTGAATCTTGAGAAGAGGTTGATTGTTGATTGAAGATCTCTTGAAAGCTTTGAACGATCTCTAGATCAAGGTTGAAACAATAGGCGTGAAGAATTCTCTCCTTGAAAGCTCTGGCTTTTCTCTTTCACAATCTCTCTGGTATATTGTGGATCCTCTCTTTTTTTCTTTTTGGATTTTTCGTTGATCTCAGGCTTTTTCGTGCAGATTTCGGATCCTCTCTTCTGTTCTTCTCTTTTTTGATTTCACGTTTGATCCGCTATTTAATCTGCAATTTCTTTCACCATTTTAAGCATTTTGTAGCATTAGAAGCAAGAGAAAACAATTTAGGTAGATAAAGAGCCGTTAGAGCAATTTTAGGAAGCATAAATGGTAATTAAAACGGGCAAAAAAATAGCCGTTGCTGATATTTCCCGTCGCAGGGGTCGACTCATGAGTCGACTCATGCATCAAGAGTCGACTCATGAGTCGACTTCTGTTGCACAGACCAGAAGGTCTGATTTCTGGATTTTTCGGCTCAAATCAGCAGAGGTCGACTCATGAGTCGACTCATGCCTTGTGGGTCGACTCATGAGTCGACTCACAGGTCGTGCCAAGTCAAAAATCCAGCGTGCCATGGGAATTTCTTGCGTGCCATTCAGCTCATAGTGCCATGAGTTGACTCATGAGTCGACTCATGCACTTCAAACCTTCATAACTTCAAAAATATAAGTCCAAACACAATGAAATTTTCACCAATAGATTTCAAATCATTTGTTCTACCAAATGGTACTATCAAATCAAGATTTTAGTGAAATTATGATTTTGCCCTTGAAGAGCATAAGGACTTTTTCATTTTAAAATTATTTGTATCCCTTCAATCTGCTTTGTAATCATCAAAATCAATCTAGGAGCAACATTAGTGAATGGATCCGCTATATTGTTCTTAGTGTCAACTCGCTCCACGATCACATCACGTCTTTCGACAATCTATCGAATGAGGTGGAACCGACTTAGGATGTGCTTAGATTTATGATGAGATATTGATTCTTTGGCTTGAGCAACTGTCCAAGTATTGTCACAATAAAGAGGCACTAGTTGTTCAATCCCTAGAACCACATCCAACTCTGTGATGAATTTCTTCATCTAGACAACCTCCTTAGCAACCTCACTTGCAGCAATATACTCAGTCTCAGTGATCGAGTCAGTAATAGTTTGCTGTTTGAAACTTTTCTAACTTACTGCACCATCATACAGGATGAACACATATCCAGATGTTGATTTGCTATCATCCGGATCAGATTAAGAACTAGAATCGGTATAACCTTCTAGTTTTAAATTAGATCCACTATATATCAGAAAAATATTTCTAGTCTTTCTTAAGTACTTGAGTATGTTTTTCACAGCTTTTCAATGATCCTCCCCGAGATCAGTCTGAAATCTACTTATAATGCCCAAGGCATAAGCAACATTAGGTCTAGTACATAACATAGCATACATTATTGATCCTACAGTCAAAGCATAAGAAATAGAACTCATTCTATTTCTCTCTTCAGGTATCTTAGGAGATATCTTCTTAGAGAGTTGAATGCCATGACCTATGGACAAATAACTTCTTTTACTTCCCTCCATGTTGAACCTCTTCAATACAAGGTCAATGTACCTAGACTGGGACAAGCCTAGCATCCTATTCGATCTATCTCTATAGATCTTAATACTAAGTATATAAGACGCCTCACCCAAGTCTTTCATACAAAATTTTTGTGATAGCCAAGTTTTGACCAATTGCAACATCAGGATATTATTTTCAATGAGCAGTGTTGGTGCAAAAATCTGCCTGCATCGGAGAAGCTGGAGTTGGGGAAGCCGCGGTCACCGTCGGGACCTGCAAAGGAAGTCTAAACCGGAGGTGGGGTTGCTCCGGCAAGACCCTCCGACGCTCAAGTCAGTTCTCTGCCTCAACAAAATGGAGTGCTCGAACAGAGAATTTAGCAGAGTTTTGAGATAAGGCAAAAGAGCTTAAAGAATAACGTATCTGGGTCCCCTTTTATAGGCGGGGGAGGCAACAGACCGATGGCGACGTTTGTAACCGCCTGGCAGTGGGCCGCCCATAGTCAGGGGAATTGATTGCGAAAGATAATGGAGCAGACACGTGGCCATCATCATAGCCCACCACATAGGGCCTGTTGCAGGTAGTGGAGCGGCGTCCGTTGCCGTTAGTTGTCAGCGAGTAGTGGGATCGTGCAGCACCTGCCGCTGGGAGCGGAGCAGCATCATAGCTGTTGACACAGCCTGTCAGAGAGTAGTGGGATCGTGCAGCACCTGTCGCAGGGGGAGGTGGAGCCGCGCGGAATCTGCTACAGGAAGTGGAACAGGATCTTGGCAGTTATTGTTATCCGCCAAGGGACACGGATCTGTTGATCAAGGCTCGGCAGCGGTCGGAGTTCGGCCTTTGCAGGAGTCCGGGAGGAGTCCCCCCTTCGGTTGAGGTCGTGGGTGGGGTCTGGCTCCAGCACCCGATACCGAGGTCGGAGACTGAGGTCGGAGCCCGGCTCCCGTAGGAGTCCGGTTGGAGCCGTTCTGCTGTTGATAGAGGAGTCCGGCTCCCGTAGGAGTCCGGGCGGAGCCGTTCTGCTGTCGAAGGAGGAGCCCGGCTCCCGTGGGAGTCCGGGCGGAGCCGTTCTGCTGTCAAAGGAGGAGTCCGGCTCCCGTAGGAGTCCGGGCGGAGCCGTTCTCTATCGATGGAGGAGCCCGGCTCCCGTGGGAGTCCGGGCGGAGCCGTTCTGCTGTCGAAGGAGGAGCCCGGCTCCCGTAGGAGTCCGGGCGGAGCCGTTCTGCTATCGATGGAGGAGCCCGGCTCCTGTAGGAGTCCGGGCGGAGCCGTTCTGCTGTCGATGGAGGAGCCCGGCTCCCGTAGGAGTCCGGGCGGAGCCATTCTGCTGTCGATGGAGGAGCCCGGCTCCCGTAGGAGTCCGGGCGGAGCCGTTCTACTGTCGATGGAGGAGCCCGGCTCCCGTAGGAGTCCGGGCGGAGCCGTTCTGCTGTCGATGGAGGAGCCCGGCTCCCGTGGGAGTCCGGGCGGAGCCGTTCTGCTGTCGATGGAGGAGCCCGGCTCCCGTGGGAGTCCGGGTGGAGCCGTTCTGCTGTCGAAGGAGGAGCCCGACTCCCGTAGGAGTCCGGGCGGAGCCGTTCTGCTGTCGATGGAGGAGCCCGGCTCCCATAGGAGTCCGGGCGGAGCCGTTCTGCTGTCGATGGAGGAGCCCGGCTCCCGTAGGAGTCCGGGCGGAGCCGTTCTGCTGTCGATGGAGGAGCCCGACTCCCGTAGGAGTCCGGGCGGAGCCGTTCTGCTGTCATGGAGGAGCCCGGCTCCTGTGGGAGTCCGGGCGGAGCCCTTCTGCTGTCGATGGAGGAGCCCGGCTCCGTAGGAGTCCGGGCGGAGCCGTTCTGCTGTCGATGGAGGAGCCCAGCTCCCGGGCGGAGCCGTTCTGCTGTCGATGGAGGAGCCCGGCTCCCGTAGGAGTCCGGGCGGAGCCGTTCTGCTGTCGATGGAGGAGCCCGGCTCCCGTGGGAGTCCGGGCGGAGCCGTTCTGCTGTCGAACTTGGCCGCGGGTATTTTATACCCAACACCAGTCCCCCTACTTCCTAGTTTGAATTTCAAGCGAAGGAAGTACACAGAGAGAGATGCGCCGGCCGGAATTGTCCCTTCGAACCTTGCACCCTGCCGCCCCTATTTAATGCGCGCACGTCAGAGTCCATTTTTCGGTGAAGGTGACTTGAAAAGTCTTTTCGGAACCCCCGTTGAAGCGCGATCCCAAGCGTCGCTTTGCGGGAATTCGTGAGCGGTCAACCCTCGATGGCGGTGAAGGGGATAAGCGTGCCACGCGGCACGTATCAGTTGGCCCAGGAATACCCGCCGCCATAACTGCGCCAGGATCCATCGGCTATTTAAACCCCTCAGCCCCCTCGTGGCTTCATTCTGGCGCTGTTCTTTCTGAGAGTCCTGCTTCTCTCGCCCCAGTCCCTGTCTCCTTCCCTTATACCATGTTATCTACTCGGGAGGCTGTCCTCGAGGGCATTCTTAGGGTTTGGAGGAAGGAGAGAAGGAGAATGGCGGCCGGTGAGAATCTTCGTCGTCCCAAAAGGAGCCCGAGGAAGAATTCCTTCAACAACAGGAGTTTAATAGCGGGGGCTGTCGGTGAAGTTATTCTGCCCGCGAATCTCGGAGTAGCAAGGCGGGGTGATACCGGTCAAGAGGGCAGAATAGCCGTCATAAGCCATGACGGGATCCTTGACGCCGTCGGGGCCGAGAGACCAGAGGCGGTCGGTGTCGACGGTGGGGCAGTAGAACTTGTTGCGGGGATGGTGGAAGTAACGCATGCCGACCTTGCCGGAGCGTCTCGGGTGGCGGCCGTCGGTGCCCCCTCCATCTCCGGGGATCTACCCCACCCCTTTCCTGCTAAGGCTGGGACCTCGGGAACAGAATGAGGCGAGATGGGTGAGAGCTGTTACACGCATTGGAGAATGCGACTGAGAAGGATAGAGATGAAGTTCGTAGCTCGGAGCGATCTCCGGTTCGTCCCGCCCGAACTGTGCCCGCGATACTTGCGATGACATGTATCTTCTTTTTTCCTGACCCACAGGGTCCTGTAGCGTGTACTTTTGTTAAATGAAAAAGCAATTTCAGTACCTTGTTTGCATCTTGCGTTAAATAGTTGCCTGCCGAACTTCTTCATTTTCCTTTCCTTCTCTTTGCCTGTGTTACGTTGTTCCAGGGTCGTCGGCGACCTTTTCAGTTCTTGTGGGGTTGTCATTCGCCGATCTCCTTTTCGGCTTTTGTGCCGTTCGGGGACACCCACTCGTCAGGTTCGCTCGGATTTTTCTCCGCTGAAGTCGGGGCTAAGTTCGGCTCCCTTAATAGTCCGAACGGAGAAGCCCTCCGAGAGTTGGAGTAGTTCGATCCTCGTATGAGCCAGGGCAAAGTTTTTCTGCAATCAAAGTCATAAGTAAAGTCCGGCTTCCGTAGAAGTCCGGGAGGAGTTGTCCTGTAGCTGACGTTGGCGGTGGAGCCCGGCTCCCGTAGGAGTCCGGGCGAAATCTTTTTTGGCGTAGGGGCCCGGCTCCCGTGGGAGTCCGGGCGATGTCTTCTTGTGACGGAACCCGGCTCCCGTAGGAGTCCGGGCAAAGTCTTTTTGTGGCGGAACCCGGCTCCCGTAGGAGTCCGGGCGAAGTCTCTTTGGCGGCGAAACCCGGCTCCCGTAGGAGTCCGGGCGAAGTCCCTTTGGCGGTGGAACCCGGCTCCTGTAGGAGTCCGGGTGAAGTCTCTTTTTGGCGTAGGGACCTGGCTCCCGTAGGAGTCCGGGCCTTCCACTTTGCTCATGTCTGGACGAGGTTCTCCTCCTGTTCCTGACAGGGCTGTGGGGGCACATTAGGGCGTTGCGAGGCCTCTCCCCCCATCCGGTCTAAAAGAATCGGGCCTTCGACTTTGCTCAAGTTAGGGCGAGGTTCTCCTCCTGTCCCTAACAGGGCTGTGGGGGCACATATGGGCGTTGCAAGGCCTCTCCCCCCATCCGGTCTAAAAGAACCGGGCCTTCAACTTTGCTCAAGTTAGGGCGAGGTTCTCCTCCTGTCCCTAACAGGGCTGTGGGGGCACATATGGGCGTTGCAAGGCCTCTCCCCCCATCCGGTCTAAAAGAATCGGGCCTTCGACTTTGCTCAAGTTAGGGCGAGGTTCTCCTCCTGTCCCTAACAGGGCTGTGGGGGCACATATGGGCGTTGCAAGGCCTCTCCCCCCATCTGGTCTAAAAGAACCGGGCCTTCAACTTTGCTCAAGTTAGGGCGAGGTTCTCCTCCTGTCCCTAACAGGGCTGTGGGGGCACATATGGGCGTTGCAGGGCCTCTCCCCCCATCCGATCTAAAAGAATCGGACCTTCGACTTTTATAAGGTTGCCCTCTTGTTTTTGATATCGTCTGCTTGAATTGTCCTAAGACAAATGGGCACGCCTTTTTTGATTAGGACGAAATCACTGGTAGTACATCCGTAAGTTTTCTGAGCTCCATGGTCGCGGGAGGTCGGCTCCCCCGAGTTCCTTGAGATAATAAGTTCAGGTCGGACTACTTCTTTGACCTCATAAGGTCCCTCCCAGTTTGAGGCAAGCTTCCCCTGGCCCTGAGGTTGTGAGACAGCAGCTCGCCGGAGCACTAGATCCCCTGCTTTGAATACCTTATTCTTGACTCGGGCGTTGTAATATCGGGCGACTTTCTGTCTGTAGGCTGCCATTCGAACCTGAGCAATCTCCCGCCTTTCTTCCAGTAGGTCGAGGTTGGCTCTGAGATTTTGCGCGTTTTGGGGATCGTCGAATACCACGACTCGTGCCGACGGGAGTTTAAGCTCGATCGGGATGACAGCTTCCGTACCAAAGGCTAAAGCAAAGGGAGTCTCTCCTGTAGGCAACCTCTGGGTGGTCCGATAAGCCCATAGCACATGATAAAGTTCGTCCGCCCAAGTTCCTTTTGCTTTTTCGAGCCTGGTCTTAATCCCCTGCAAAAGGGTTCTGTTTGTTACCTTGGCTTCACCGTTCGCCTGGGGGTGGGCCACTGATGTGAGTTTGTGGGAGATGTTTAGGTCTTCACAGAATTCAGCAAATCTGGCTCCCGCGAATTGCTGTCCATTATCAGTGATGAGGGTTCTAGGCAAACCGAACCTGCACACGATCGATTTCCAGACGAAATCCTGTACTTTCGCTTCTGTGATTTTGGCTAGTGGCTCGGCCTCGACCCATTTGGTGAAGTAGTCGATGGCTACAAGGAGGAATTTCCTTTGACCAGACGCCATGGGAAAGGGGCCAAGAATATCCATTCCCCATTGCGCAAAAGGCCATGGGGCACTCAAGGGTGTAAGCTCGGTAGCAGGTTGTCTCTGGACGTTGGCGTATCTCTGGCATCGATCACACTTTTTGACATATTCAATTGAATCATGGTGCATTGTTGGCCAGTAATACCCTTGGTGGAGTAGCTTGTGGGATAGAGACCTGGCACCTAAATGGCTTCCGCAAGCTCCCTCGTGCACTTCCCATAAAGCGTAGTCAGCTTCTGAGGGTCGGAGGCATCTCAAGAGAGGCAAGGAGTACGATCTTTTGTATAATTTGCCATCATAAAGGATGTACCGGGAGGCTTGATTTCGGAGTTTCCGGGCTTCTTTCGCATCTTGGGGGAGAATCCCATCTCTAAGATAGGTTATTAGTGGGTCGACCCAGCTGGGCTCGTGGTCGATCTCCATTACGAGTCGCGGTTCTTCCGTACTCGGTTGTTTTAAAACTTCAAAAAGGATGCCTTTTGGCAATTCGACCGGAGCCGATGTCGCCAGTTTGGAGAGAAGATCGGCTCTGGTGTTCTCCGACCTTGGAATTTGCCTGATGTCGAAATTGCCAAAGGCAGGGATGAACTCCTTCACCTTCTCAAGATATTTGGCCATGCTGTCCTCCCGCGCTTCAAAGCTCCCGCTGACTTGCCCCACCACAAGTTGGGAATCGCTGTGCACCCGGAGTTGACCTATTCCGAGCTCCCTGGCGATCCTTAATCCTGCGATCAGAGCTTCATACTCCGCTCCATTGTTTGTTGCGGGGAATTCGAAACGCAGAGCGTATTCCGCAATGACTCCCTCCGGGCTGGTCAAGATCAGGCCTGCACCCGCGCCTGCCATGTTGGACGATCCGTCCACATGGAGGGTCCAAAAATTATCGGACGAACTGGCTTCTTCGTCGGGGGAGTTCGGTTGAGTCCTCAGGTCGTCAATTTTGTTTTGCTCAGGCTCGGCCTCCTCGGGGATGGTGCATTCTACTATGAAATCCGCCAACACTTGGGCTTTTATCGCCGGCCTAGGCTTGTAGTTGATGTCGAATTCTGTGAGCTCGATTGCCCATTTCGCCATCCTCCCGGAGATATCAGCTCGGTGCAAAACCGCCTTGATCGGTTGGTCAGTGAGTAACGTCACCGTGTGCCCTTGAAAGTAAGGCCGGAGTCTCCGAGCTGCAATCAACAAGGCGTAGGTCAGTTTTTCTAATTTAGTATACCTGGTCTCGGCGTCCCTCAACACGCGACTAATGTAGTAGACCGGTCGCTGGACTTTCATTTCCTCTTTAACAAGGACAGCTGCAAGGGCTGTGGGAGAGACCGCCAGGTACAAAAATAATTTTCCTTGGGCTCGGGCTTCGCCAGCAATGGGGGTGAGCCAAGATAGCTTTTTAATTCCTCGAACGCCCGTTGGCATTCAGGGGTCCAACAGAAGTTCTTCGGCCGCTTGAGAGTTTGAAAGAAGGGCAGACATCGCTCGGCCGACCTTGCGACAAAGCGATTAAGAGCCGCGACTCTTCCCGTGAGGCATTGAACCTCCTTGATCGACCTTGGGGCAGTCATATTTTGGATGGCACGAATTTTCTCCGGATTGGCCTCGATCCCACGTCCCGACACCATGAAGCCCAGGAACTTTCCTGAGGTTACCCCAAAGGCGCATTTGGTCGGGTTCAGCTTCATTCTATACTTTCGAAGAGCGCCAAAGGTTTCCTCGAGGTCGGCTACATGACTTCCGGAAGATCTGCTTTTCACGAGCATATCGTCCACATAAACCTCCATGTTTCGGCCGATCTGTTCCTTGAAGATCTTGTTCACCAGTCGTTGATAGGTTGCACCCGCGTTCTTGAGGCCGAACGGCATAACCCTGTAGCAGTAAAGGCCGCGATTAGTGATAAAGGCAGTCTTTTCTTCATCTTCCGATGCCATTCTAATCTGGTTATAGCGGAGAATGCGTCCATGAAAGTGAGAAGCTCATGGCCCGAGGTAGCATCCACCAGTTGGTCGATCCTGGAAGGGGGTAGCTGTCCTTTGGGCAAGCTTTATTCAGCTTTTTGAAGTCGATACACATCCTCCACTTGCCGTTTGCTTTCTTGACCAAGACAACATTGGAGATCCACTCTGGATAATTGACCTCCTTGATGAATCCGGCCTTGAGAAGTTTATCCACTTCCTCGGCTATCGCCTTCTGCCTCTCCGGGGCATGACTCCGAATTTTTTCTTTTGTTGGCCGATGTTTAGGGTCGACCGCCAGATGATGTTCCATGACTTCTGTCTCAATCCCCGGCATATCCGTCGGGACCCATGCGAAAACGTCCGCATTCCTTCGGAGAAAATCCACGAGATGCGTCCGCACCTCCTCCTCCAGGTTGGAGCCAATTAACACCACATGCTCCGCACTCCCATCATTCAAAGGAATTGGTATTAGGTCCTCGATCAGGCCGCCCCTCTCTTCAGTGAGGTCGTCGCACGCATCCAACCCGTCGATTGGACAAAAGTCGCTTGATCGCTTCTTTGCAGGGCAATATTGTAGCAGTGCCTGGCCAGCGCTTGGTCTCCCCGAACTTCTCCAATCCCTTTGTCAGTGGGGAACTTCAACTTCAAATGGTAGGTTGAAACAACGGCTCTAAGGGCATTGAGGCCGGGTCGGCCAAGAATTGCATTGTAGGCAGACGGCGCCTTTACCACCAGAAAATTCACCAGGGCTCTGGACTGCTTTGGATGCTGACCAGCGGTCACAGTTAGAGCTATCATTCCTTCCGTCGGAACGGCGTCACCAGTAAACCCTATCAAGGGAGAGCACATCGACCTTAGATGACCGCCAAGAGTGGCCATTCTCGAATAGGCGCTGTAGAATAAGATGTCGGCCGAACTTCCGTTGTTGACGAGAATGCGACGGACATCATAATTTGCTATGTTCAAGGAAACTACGACCGCGTCGTTATGAGGGAATTGGACTCCCTGGGCATCTTCTTCAGTGAAGGCTATGGGCTCTTCAACTTTTTGCCGCTTGAGGGGTGCAGCTGATGTGCCGGTTGCCTCCGGCCGGGATTCTCCCGAGATGACGTTGACGGAATCCGGCGAAGGCTGGTCATCCGGCCACCCTTTATTGGCAACCACAGCCGGAGGTAGTTGTGCAGAAACCTCGCGGGAGGGCATCGGATGGGGAAAAGAGGATTGGATGCCGGAAAAGATGGCCGGAAGCGGGTCTGTTGAGCGCTCCTTCAAGAACAAGGATGCTGCGAAGACACAGCCCCTTCCTCTAGCGCCAATCCTGTTGGTGCAAAAATCTGCCTGCGCCGGAGAAGCTGGAGTTGGAGAAGCCGCGGTCGCCGCCGGGACCTGCAAAGAAAGTCTAAACCGGAGGTGGGGTTGCTCCGGCAAGACCCTCCGACGCTCAAGTCAGTTCTCTGCCTCAACAAGAATGGAGTGCTCGAACGGAGAATTTAGCAGAGTTTTGAGATAAGGCAAAAGAGCTTAAAGAATAACGTATCTGGGTCCCCTTTTATAGGCGGGGGAGGCAACAGATCGATGGCGACGTTTGTAACCGCCTGGCAGTGGGCCGCCCATAGTCAGGGGAATTGATTGCGAAAGATAATGGAGCAGACACGTGGCCATCATCATAGCCCACCACATAGGGCCTGTTGCAGGTAGTGGAGCGGCGTCCGTTGCCGTTAGTTGTCAGCGAGTAGTGGGATCGTGCAGCACCTGCCGCTGGGAGCGGAGCAGCATCATAGCTGTTGACACAGCCTGTCAGAGAGTAGTGGGATCGTGCAGCACCTGTCGCAGGGGGAGGTGGAGCCGCGCGGAATCTGCTACAGGAAGTGGAACAGGATCTTGGCAGTTATTGTTATCCGCCAAGGGACACGGATCTGTTGATCAAGGCTCGGCAGCGGTCGGAGTTCGGCCTTTGCAGGAGTCCGGGAGGAGTCCCCCCTTCGGTTGAGGTCGTGGGTGGGGTCCGGCTCCAGCAGCCGATACCGAGGTCGGAGACTGAGGTCGGAGCCCGGCTCCCGTAGGAGTCCGGTTGGAGCCGTTCTGCTGTTGATAGAGGAGTCCGGCTCCCGTAGGAGTCCGGGCGGAGCCGTTCTGCTGTCGAAGGAGGAGCCCGGCTCCCATGGGAGTCTGGGCGGAGCCGTTCTGCTGTCGAAGGAGGAGCCCGGCTCCCGTAGGAGTCCGAGCAGAGCCGTTCTGCTGTCGATGGAGGAGCCCGACTCCCGTGGGAGTCCGGGCAGAGCCATTCTGCTGTCGAAGGAGGAGCCCGGCTCCCGTAGGAGTCCGGGCGGAGCCGTTCTGCTGTCGATGGAGGAGCCCGGCTCCCGTAGGAGTCTGGGCGGAGCCGTTCTACTGTCGTTGGAGGAGCCCGGCTCCCGTAGGAGTCTGGGCGGAGCCGTTCTGCTGTCGATGGAGGAGTCCGACTCCCGTGGGAGTCCGGGCGGAGCCGTTCTGCTGTCGATGGAGGAGCCCGGCTCCCGTGGGAGTCCGGGCGGAGCGTTCTGCTGTCGAAGGAGGAGCCCGGCTCCCGTAGGAGTCCGGGCGGAGCCATTCTGCTGTCGATGGAGGAGCCCGGCTCCCGTAGGAGTCCGGGCGGAGCCGTTCTGCTGTCGATGGTGGAGCCCGGTCCCGTAGGAGTCCGGGCGGAGCCGTTCTGCTGTCGATGGAGGAGCCCGGCTCCCGTAGGAGTCGGGCGGAGCGTTCTGCTGTCGATGGAGGAGCCCGGCTCCCGTAGGAGTCCGGGCGTAGCCGTTCTGCTGTCGATGGAGGAGCCCGGCTCCCGTAGGAGTCCGGGCGGAGCCGTTCTGCTGTCGATGGAGGAGCCCGCTCCCGTGGGAGTCCGGGCGGAGCCGTTCTGCTGTCGAGCTTGGCCGCGGGTATTTTATACCCAACAAGCAGTATGTCATCCACGTACAAAATCAAGAAGACAATAGCACTTTCACTATTTTTTTTGTACACACAAGGTTCATCCATATTTTTGATGAAGCCAAACAATTTGACTATCTCATTAAAATGGATGTTGTAGCTCCTTGATGCTTGCTTTAATCCATAAATGGATTTATTCAGCTTGCATACCTGATTTGCTCTCCCACTTGAGTCAAATACCTCTGGTTGAGTCATATAAACTTCTTCCTCAAGGTTTTCATTGAGGAAGATAGTCTTGATGTCCATCTGCCAGATCTCATAGTTATGGTACGCTACTATAGTAAGCATTATCCGAATAGACTTGAGCATAGCTACCGGTGAAAAGGTTCTTCATAATCAACACGTTATTTTTGCCTAAAATCTTTTGCCACAAGCCTGGTATTATAGGTCTCTACCTGGCCATCTACTCCGATCTTCTTTTTGAAGACCTATTTGCAGCCTATTGGGGTCATACCCTCAGGCGCATCAACCAAAATCCACACTTGGTTGACATATATGGAGTCCATTTTGGATTTCATGGTATTGAGCTACTTGTCAGAGTCACTACTCATGACAGCTTCGGAATGAATTGTGGGATCATCATTCTCAATGATGTGGATTGTATTATCATTCTCAATGATAAATCCATACCTGAGTAGTGTATTACGTACTCTACTCGACCTTCGGAGAGGAGGTGTGTGAAGTAGCTGTGCCTCAACAATGGACACATCTGCTTGCAAACCATTTGGTGAGTCCTAGATGGATTATAGGTTTTGAATTTTCTCAAGTTCAACAGACCTCTCACTGCCTCTTTCTTGGATAAATTTTTTGTCCAAGAAAATGGCATGCCTACTAACAAACACCTTTTGTTAAGTAGTTTTATAGAAGTAGTATCCTATACTCTCCTTGAAATAATCCATAAATCTGTATTTCTCTGATCTAGCATCCAGCTTATGTCCATCAACATTTTTTACATAAGATGAGTAACCTCAAATCTTAAGATGCTTAAGATTGGATCTTTGTTCTTTTCATATTTTATATAAAGTGCTAGAAATAGATTTAAAAGGTACTTTATTTAAGATATACGCTGTAGCCTCGAGGGTATATCCTCAAAAAAATATCAGAAGATCATGAAATACATCATGGATGCACCATATCTAATAAGGTGCGATTTCTTCTTTCCATAATTTTATTTAATTATGGAGTATAAGGAGGTGTCCATTGAGAGAGTCTTTCATTTTATTTCAAATAATCGAGGAACTCACTAGACAAGTATTCTCCTCCTCGATCAGATCAAAGAGTTTTAATACTTTTATCAGTTTATTTTTTGACTATTCTTTAATACTCTTTAATTTTGTCAAGGACTTCGGATTTGTATTTCATCAAATACACATATTCAAACCTAGACCTATCATCAGTAAATATGATGAAGTATAAGTATCCACCTCTGGCTTGAGTCGACATTAGATCACATACATCAGTATGTATAAGGTCCAAAATATTACTCGCCTTTTCTCCATGTCCAGTAAATGGAGTCTTGGTCATTTTTCTCATGAGACAAGATTCACAAGTTCTATATGATTCATAATCATAAAGATCAAAGAAATTATCTTTGAATAACTTGTTAATCCTTGACTTATTGATATGGCCAAGTCGACAATGCCAGAGGTATATGACATTCACATCTTCTCTCTTTCTTTTCTTCATATTATCAATATGAAGCATATTATCATTAAGTGAAAGAAACAAAAGACCATTATCAATAAAAGTATTTTCATAATATTTATTAGAAAAGTAAATAGAACAACCATTGTTCTTAGCAATTATTTCAAAACCTTGTTCCAATAATAATAGTACAGAAATAATATTTCTATCAATATTAGGAATATAATAATAGATCTTCAGTTCTAAATTTTGTCCGAAGATAACTTCAAAACCCTGATTCCTACAGTTTCGGTCTGAATGGACTCTCCACTAGTGCTGAATAGCTGGAAGTCACTTTTATTCAGATTCCTTACTTCCTATAGATCCTGCAATGATTTGCAAAGGTGTGAGTCACAGACGATATCTAATATCCAAGAATCTGAAAATGAAGTACTTAATGATAAATTAGTTTGTATCATATATAAATTTTTAGCAACGTTTGTCGATTTCACGGTTGCAAGGTACTCCTTGCAATTTTTCTTCCAGTGGCCCTCCTTGCCATAGTGATAACAAGTATCTTTGGTGGAGACCTTCTTCTCCTTCTTCTTGAGGATGCTAGCCTTAGGGTTCATTTTTTTCTTAGAACCCTTCTTTGCCTTCTTCTTGCTGATCTTATCAACATGAAGGACCTGAGCTTTTGAACCCTTAAAATGGCTCTCTGTTGTTTTCAACATGTTCAACAGTTCTGACAAACTGATATTCAGTTTGTTCATATGATAATTAATGACAAACTAAGAAAAAGAGTCAAAAAAGACTGTAGGATCAAATTCTGACTCAGTTCACCATCCATGACAAAACCCAACTGTCCCAGACGAGCGATCAAATCAATCATCTTTAGGATATGCATTTGCATAGAGGTGCCTTCAGTCATACGGATACAGAACAACTACTTCGATATCTCATATCGAGTAATTGACTTTGTTCTCCATATATCTCCTTAAGATTAAGAAGAATAGAGAAAATATCCATATCCTCATGCTGCCTCTGAAGCTCATTGCTCATAGAAGCAAGCATGATGCATTTGATAGTCACACTGTCATCTTTTCATATCTTATATATAGTCCTTTTCTTCTCGAAAGCATCTTTCCCAAGAAAAACTGGAGCAGGTGTATCCAGAATATAGGAGACTTTCTTCTGAGTGAGAACAATTCTTAAGTTCCTTAACCAGTCGATATAGTTGGGTCTAGTCAACTTGTTTGCATCTAGGATGCCTCTAAGTGAAAGTGAGGATGCCATGTGTAAGGTTAATCTACAATAACAAGAACATAATATAAGCGGACAACTCATGATGACATGCACAACTAGACTAGGACTTTATCTAATTGTGTCTCTCACTATTTTATCAAACTTCATAGCCCTCAAGTATAAAAATTGAGAAATATTCTAATATTTTTTAGTGGGGTTGAGATCTCTATTTCTCACAAACACCTTGTGAATAGCATAACAAGCATTCATGAGTTTAAGAGTAGGTAACTCTTTACCAATTGTATCTTTATAATTCTCAACATCTTTCATTCTGGCCTCTAGATCACATATAGTCTTGTGGATAGTACAACAAACTATAGTGTTCTGATTAAGTTGACCCTTCAATCCTATATGGTCATACTTAAACAATGCTGCCATTGTGGATAGCACAACAAAACAACACCATTCAAATATGTTATAAGCATCAATTTGTACTTGATCAATATCATGTCAATTTTATAGTAAGCCTTATAGATAGCACAACAAGCTCACTAAGATCTTGACATACTCTATCGATCAAGTTTGAAGGAAAGCTCTTGTAATGTCTACATCACTAATCAATCTATGTCCGAAATTCAACAAGATCAAATTGACCAGGTAAGTAGGTGGGAGGCTCCCCATACCTTTTCTAGACACCAACATAGTTGGCCAGGCCAGCATATGGACTTAATTATAAAACCACCATTTACACTTTTCTCAGCACCATTTATCTTAAGAATTTGACTTTTGATTAAAAAGTGAATCCCGATATTACAACTTAATATAATTAAACGAGAGACTTTAAACTGATCTTGGCACGTCCTAACTATAAGCGCATAAAATATACATTACATATTATGCAATGCTTCTACAATTTATAATTGCAATCATATAATCCTGCCAAAATCATATAAGGGTGCAATTGATATCAAAACATATGTCAAGCATATCGAAGAAAAAATAGGAAACTCTAAACACATTAGGCATGCTTTACACCCTTAACAATGCATCAATTTGAGCATCATACAACCATGATAATATTAAAAAATGTGTCCTAAAGCCAATCATCTAAGTTGTAGATGATTGAAATTAATATATAAATTATCTAATAATAATAGTTATTTGGCAGGTTCATCATAAAAGTTCTATCTTCCTTAAATGAGCTCCTAAATTATAATGAAGTCCTTAGAACCACAATCAATCGATAAAGGAGGATTTATCGGATGGTTCTTAAATTATTTACGATCAAATGATAAGTTATTAACAAGAACGATAACTTATCAAGTGTAGGTCGCTGTATGCCATATGCATTGGTTGTCCTCGTAATCAAGTGGTGTGGAGACATGGTATGGCATTCAAGTAAGATGTAGGAGTACATCTGCATTGAACATGATCAATGTAACACTCTACTATCAAGAGTAGTTAGCTAAGACCAATGGGTATAAGTGTCCCTCTGATTTGAGATCACCACGGTGACTTGCAAGCAACTCACTGTGCTTTGGTGTCGGACTGCCTGTATTTTTAATATAGGTTCGAAAAATTTTTGAGCACAGTCAAGTATTTGTGAAGTCGATGTGTGAGTCAAGATGGGATTGACCACTCCTGATTAACTTCAGAAAGAGAATATCTCGTGGTGTTTCAATTTAGCAAAACCTAGGCCTGGGTAATCCTCGTGAGGAGTCATGAGATTTGCAAAATTTTGAGACACAATAGAGATGACTTATATGAGTATTGATAGCATACTCAAAGTCATCTTGAGCATTATTGATCAAAAAGATGAATTATACGGTAACCATAGGTCAGGGTTCTTAGAATGTTGCTTCGCATACATTCGACCTATCTGGACATCGAGAACCATTGCTAGATGGTTACTTCGACTGGTACAAAATTAGTTCTATGCTTACAACTTAGGTTCGAACCTATAGAGTCACACACATAAGAGGTTGTAACCTAATTAGATGGTTAATCGACGATTGAGAATCATTCTAAGGTTAAACCATTAATGTGATTGATGTTTGACCTAATGCAAGTGTTGCAGGAGGATTGATTAGCAATTGGATCACTAATTGTCTCAGTCTGATTGAGCAATTGGACTGAGATCAAGTCTAATTAAATTTGATTTAATTAAAATTAATTTAGATTTAATTGAATTAAGTCTAATTGGTTTATTAGATAAGCCAGTTGCAAGGGAGAACAAGTTCCTGTTCGACTAGGACTTGTATGCACCTAATTCCTAATTAAGTTAGAATTTAAATTAGAATTAAATATGATTTAATCTGATTTAATTGGACTTTTAGTTAGACTAAGATCACTATTAATTAGGTTACAATTAATTTAGATTAGGTTCAAAGAACTTGACCTAGTCTACATAAGAATCCTAGTTAGACTAGGATTCCATCTCTTCTCTTGCGCCAACTAAGAAAGCCCACGCCCACTAATTAATTTCTAGATATTTTTTATATGATATCCATATCTAAGAAAAGTGATCTCACACTACTTATTCTAGAGATTTGAATCAAATTTGATTTGGTTCAATATGGAAAGTGATTTAGTTTATGAAAAGTGGTTTAGGTTTATTTCTTTTTTTGGAGTTCCTCTTCACAAGAACTCTTCCCTCCTCTCATGCGCCAACTTTCTCCATGCTTATCTCTTCTTTTTTGTTGCCCTTTTGTGCTTGTTATCAGGCTCTCCATGAAAATTAAAGTCCAAGGGGCGTCCAAGAGTTGGACGCCCCATGGACTCCTTGTTAGACTAGGTCTTATGACCTAGTCTACCTTATATAAATTTGCCACCCCATATGATAAGAATAAGGAGTCAAAAATTGTTGGATTATTGATAGAAAAATTAGAGGAGAAAGAGGATGGCATGGGTGGTTTGGGGCACTAATATCCATGGAGGAGAGTCTTCAATCAAGAGATCAAAAGTTGATGTCTTGTAGAAACAAAATGTAAGAGAGAAGATTGCTTTCTCTTATTATTTTCTTTTCAAATTATTCTCTCTTTATTTTTATGTTGTTATGTGATAAAAATTTGAGAGAGAAAGAGGGATGGCATGGTGAATTTATGCTCTAATTAGTTGGGGCATGGTGATCTTATTTTTGGACACGATTTGATCATATTCTGATGAGAGAAGAAGAAGAAAAGAAGGTCTTCTCTTAAGGTTTATTTTAGAACCCTTCTTCTCCATCAATCATGAGATTTTTCCATGAGAAAAATCAGATATCATAAGATTTAAAAGTTTGAAAAATATCTAGAGAAGAAGATCTCCTCATGTCCTAGCATAGAGATGTTCTCAGGACATCAATCGTTGATGACCTGAAAGAGAAGAACTGTCTTCTCTTAGGATCTTTTCTATTATATTTTATTTTTGATTTTAGGAAGGTCAAGAAGTTTGACTTCTCCCTCATTCCTTCTCATATTTTTCATCTCATGGAATATCCAAGAGATTCGAAGAATATTTTTAGATTAACCATCTGGAGGGATCTGCAAGAAGCTAGCACTTCGAGCGGATCTTCGTTCGATGAACCTTCGATTTTGTTGCAGCCTCGTGTGGATCATCTGTAAAGGCCAACATGTGTGGGCTCCAAAGATAATAAAGAAAATCAACCACAGAGTTCTCACCCTGTATGAAGGTAAGAGATCTGATCTCTTCTCTTATCTAGATGTGATCTAGGTTTTAGATCTAAAACTATTTTAGATCTAGGGTATTGATTTGATCAATACCAAAGCTTTTATTTTTTGATTTATAAATATAATATGATATATTATAGATCCTAATTGTAGGGTTTAATAATTTGATTACATGTATTTGTACATTAAATTGTTTAATTTACATATTTCATTGTGTTATATTTCAAAATTATTTTAAAATTCATGCATGAAACCCTACACATTTTTCAATAGTGGTATCAAAGCATCCAGATTCTTTTATAACATATTCATGTTGCATTAACATAAATCTAAAAAATAAAATAATGATCACACGGACTGTAGGTTGTCCTGCTGTAAGGTTTACCCCTTACAGTGCAAAGGTTGTCCTGGTACGTTGCGATCTAGAAAATTTAAAAGAGTTTAAATAAATCTTATCATGAATATTTTAGATTAGGTCTATTTCATTTCATAAAATTTTATGTAATGTCCATAGATTAAAATTATCCAAGAACAAGATCTTGCGAAGGTTCTGTTTGCTTATCAGGCCAGCTTGACTAGCAATCCAGCTTAACTGAAAAGTTGGCTCAATTATTTTTTTGACTGATTTTAATTGTTAGTATTTGTTAATGAAATAAGCCGACTCATTTTTGAAATGAGTCGACCTATTTAGTGAAACAACACTAAATTATATTAAATCTTTCAAAAGTTGAAAATAATTTTCAAAATATCGAACCCCAACCCTCAGCCATGAACTTAATTAAAATAATTAAGTGATTGTTTAGGATCTAGGTTTGTGATTTAAAGATCCTAAGATAGTTCCATAAAATATGGGTTAAAGGGTAATGGGTTAGCTTTGATCAGGTCATTAACTGGGTTAGACCTAGGGTTAGATTAAATATGGACTAAGTTAAGAAAAAGATCAAACCTAATTAAAAGTTAATTAGGATTAGGTCATTTCTATAGATCATTTCAATAGTTGTAGTTGATCAAAGTCCATATATCTAACAAATGGATACTGATCGTGGCTCAGTGACTGAGCCCGAGTCTTTAGACAGACCAAATTAAAACTGATAAATCAGTTGGTGTCTAAGGTAAACCTAACCGGTGGTTTTTAATTGGGAGCCCGCTTACCTGATCATTTCTTATGGTGTTTAAGGCAAGCTTTGGCAGACCCTTCCACCGATCAAATTTACCTAACCAATATGGTTAATCAGGTCTTAATTAGGTTGCTCATTGATTCGAGCTAACCCATGTCACATAAGAAATCAGTGAGTCTGATTTCATTCAGTGAGACTAATCTAGGTGCCCATGGATCAAATTTGATCCTAGTCCTTGTTAATGACTTGAGAAGTCAGTGGGAGGACTTGACTTGGTGAAGTCAGTGGGAGCAAATTGATCCATATCCTTTCTATCCTTAAATCACTAATAATTTTAAATCCTCTAAAATTATTAGGTCCTTAAAATGACAAAGTTATAGAGATAACTGAGTCATAGCCTCCTATTAAGGTGTTTGATAATGAGTCCATTAACTCAATAATCATTGTAGACCCAAAGGCTTGGTGCCTGTTGACTAATGAATTATCACTCATCATATGATGACTTGGAAGTGTCTCTCTAATGGTGGTTAGGTTAGCCAACCAAAGTTGGACTTAATCTTTCGTTGGTTAGATGCACCAAGTATGGTCATGTTAATGGTTGGACCTAACCGGATCCTTACAGTAGAGGCCAAAGCCTACTGATTAGGTTTCTGGGACAAAATTAAATTACCAGAAGTTGTTTGGAGAAATAATTGGTTAATGAACCTATCTGTAGATGCAGATGGATTGGCCGATCAAAGTCGGACTTGTCTGTAGTCTATGTGGATTCTAGTACCTACTAGAAAATTAAAGTAATTTTTTGAATTGGAGGTAGAGGCTACCAATTTGAACAAAATATTGGGAGAACCTTGAGACTAAAATTCAAGTCTCTAGGCTTAAAATAATTCATATACATTAGGTCATTATTCTCTTTTCTCAAAATAAGGCTAAACCTTAATTGCTTTAATCGATGTTAGACAGTGATGACTTATGGGATCCAACTTCATTAATTAGTATCGAAAGTTGAATTTGGTTCAGCAGTACGAATGGGTTCGTATTGGGGCTTCTTAGTCCAGTCAAAATAATTAGTCTAAAATTGATCCAAATCAGGCATGTTGCTTCTATTGTTAGAAGCAGGGTCATAGGAAGAAGAATTGTCTTGCTTTCCTTGACCATAATAGGCTGAACAAGAGAAAGGAGCAAGAGTTACTCATCAAGGATATTATATATTAACACCTTAAAGTTTCTCTATGTAAATTCTACTACCTAGGTATTAGATACCGATGGTCTTATGCAATTTATTACTGGAACTACAAGTAAGTAGAATATTTAAAAATGATGAGAAATTCTTGAATGTTAGGGATGGAAGTCTTATTCCAATCCTAACTTTAAGAATTGTAGAGCTTATTTTCAAATATTGTTATTTAGAGTAATTGTTACTATTGTCCATTGTTTATGATGAATGTAATCTTTGTTGGCCTTTTGGCCAAAGATGATCATCATTCATTAATAAAAGAAGATTATTGTGATATTATTATGAATAATGTTACAATAGTACATGGACAAGAAGGAAATGACATTTAACATTTACACAGCCTATTTAGTGTAATGTACACACCCAAGTTAGATAATGTCATGGAAGTCTAACTTTGGCTTAGTCACCTTGACAAGAACAGGATAAACGGATTAGCTTGAGAAAAAAATCTCGACATCAATGATTGTGAATCATTGATAGCCTGTGAGTCTTGTCTTTTTGGAAAGATGACAAAGTCACCTTTTAATGAAAAAGGTGAAGAAGCTAATAAAGTTCTAAGTCTCATATACAGTGATGTATGTGGATCTGTGAACTTAAGTACCAAAAGAAGATATTAATATTTTATTATAGATGACCTATCTAGGCATGGGTGCGTCTGGCCTGAATCATTTGAAATATTCAAATGATTCAATAATGAAAGATTAAAACAAACTGGATAAGGTGTTTAGAACTCTTCGATCAGATCGAGGAGGCGAATACTTATCCAGTGAGTTTGTGACATATCTAGGAGAGAATTGGATTCTCTCTCAGTGGATTCTTTTTCGGAACAAAGTGTATCTGAAAGGAGAAGTTGAACTTTGTTAGACATGGTTCAATTTACAATAGGGTTCACTTCTCTACCTGTTTCAAGATTGTGCTCTTGTGTGATTACCTATTTTACTCTGAAAATATATCGAGTAAGTCTGTTGTGCAGATTTCATATGAGATATGGAACGAACATAGATCTAAACTCTCTCACCTTTGGGTTTGGAGTTGATCGGCCTATGTCAAAAGTTTGCATATAGATAAACTTGGTTCTTGGTCCAATAGTAAGGGCATAAGATGCTCATCAGTAGTAGGGCATTCCTTTTGGAAAGGAGTTCCTTAGAGAAGGAACTGATGCCTATCAATTTGAACTTGAAAGTTTGACTGGTAGAAAATGAACCGACATAATCTACTAAACCTACAGAACTGGATTTAATTAGATCAAACTCAGAGTCCATTAAAGTAACACCTTTAAAGAAATCTGGTAGAGTACCGCTAGCTGGACAGACACTTTAGTGTCTAGGTCTGGGACGACGATCCTATTGAGCTCACTTGATTAACAAGGATCCGATCACCTATAGAATGCAATGCAGTGGTCTAACTCTGAGAAGTGGCTTAGAGCCATTAAATCCAAATTGAAGTCCATGAAAATCAATAGTGTATAGACACTAGATGATTCACTTGAAGGGATAAAACCATTAGGTGTGAATGAATTTTTTTAAAAGGATCAGAGTAGTGCAGACGGGAAAGTGGAGACCTATAAAGCCATTTTCGCTATTATCCTAGAGTTGGAACATACGATTTGAACATATGTCTTTGTTATGAACAAAGAAGAACCCTGCATTTATAAATGGACAAAATGTTCTGTAGTGTTATTCCTTGTGTTGTCTGTGGATGAAATTCTCTTAATCGGAAATGGCATTCCAGCATTGCAAAGAATAAAGATTTGGATGTCATCTAATTTTTCTATGTTCAAGACCACAGATATGGCATACTCACTAATGGTAGTGAGCAAATACCAGTATGATCTAAGTAAGAACCACTGAAAAATTGTATGGACAATCCTTAAGTATTTGGGAAATACTAAAGTCCAGTGACTCAAATATGGAAATACTGACTTTAAACATGTGGATGTTTCAATTTCAGTCAGATCAAGATGACAACAAGAAAGTGTCAGATCATATCCTAATGTAGGAGCAATTTGCTGGAAAGATTCCAAGCAGGATACTTTAGTCTACTCAGTTAGTGATGTAGAGTACACATAGCATATGATGCTGCCATGTAAGCTGTGTAGTTGCTGAGCTTCATTAGCAGGTTGGGAGTGGCACCCTCCACTGATGGTCCAGTCCTATTGTAGCACTGGAGCCATAAATCTGACTAAAGAACTGAAGGACTAGCATACTCTGTATTGCTATCATTTTTTATTTTAGATCAGGGTGACATCGATCTTTGGAAGATTGATGATAAAGGAGAACTTGATCGATCCATTTGCTGAGGTCTCGAAACTAAGAAGTTCTACGAACTCAAGTGAAAGATAGGATATTTGATATTGTTCTGATTGAATTTAGTACAAGTGGGAGTTGTTGAGAAATATGTTCTAAAGCCAATCATCTAAGTGGTAGATGATTGGAATTAGTATATGAATTATCTAATAATAATAGTTATTTGACAGGTTTATCATAAAAGTTCTATCTTCCTTAAATGAACTCATAAATTATGATAAAGTCCTTAGAGCCATAATAAATCGATAAAGGAGGATTTATCAGATGGTTCTTAAATTGTTCACGACCAAATGATAAGTTATTAACAAGGACGATAACTTATCAAATGTAGGTCGCTGTATGCTATATGCATTGGTTATCCTCGTAACCAAGTGGTGTGGAGACACTGGTATGGCATCCAGGTGAGATGTAAGGGTACATCTGTACTGAATGTGACCAATGTAATACTCTACTATCAAGAGTAGTTAGCTAAGGCCAATGGTATAAGTGTCCCTTCGACCTGAGATCACCACAGTGACTTGCAAGCAACTCACTGTGCTTTGGTGCCGGACTGTCTGTATTTTTAATATAAGTTCGAAAGATTTTTGGGTACAGTCAAGTACTTGTGAAGTCGGTGTATGAGTCAAGATGGGATTGACCACTCCTGATTAACTTCAGGAAGAGAATGTCTCGCTGTGTTTTAATTTAGCAAAACCTAGGCCAGGATAATCCTTGTGAGGAGTCATGGGATTTGCAAAATTTTGAGATACAATAGAGATGACTTATATGAGTGATGACAGCATACTCAAAGTCATCTTGAGTATTATTAGTCAAAAGATGAATTATACCGTAACCATGGGTCAGGATTCTTAGAATATTGCTTTGCATACATTCGACCTATCTGGATATCGAAAACCATTGCTAGATGGTTACTTTGACTGGTACAGAAATTGATTCCTGTGATACTAACTTAGGTTTGAACCTATAGGATCATACACATAAGAGGTTGTAACCTAATCAGATGGTTAATCGATGATTGAGAATCATTCTAAGGTTAAACCATCAATGTGATTGATGTTTGACCTAATGCAAGTGTTGCAGGAGGATCGATTAGCAATTGGATTGCTAATTGGCTCAATCTGATTGAGCAATTAGGCTGAGATTAAGTCTAATTAAATTTGATTCAATTAGAATTAGTTTGGATTTAATTAAACTAAGTCTAATTGGTTTATTGGATAAGCCAGTTGTAAGGGAGAATAAGTCCCTATTCGACTAGGACTTGTATGCACCTAATTTCTAATTAAGTTAGAATTTAAATCAAAATTAAATATGATTTAATCTGATTTAATTAGACCCTAGGTGGTCTAAGATCATCATTAATTAGGTTGTAATTAATTTGGATTGGGTTCAAAGAACTTGACCTAGTCTACATAAGAATCCTAGTTAGACTAGGATTCCATCTCTTCTCTTGCGCCAACTAAGAAAGCCCACGCCCACTAATTAATTTTTAGATAATTTTTATATGATATCTATATCTAAAGAAAGTGATCTCATACTACTTATTCTAGAGATTTAAATCAGATTTGATTTGGTTCAATATGGAAAGTGATTTGGTTTATGGAAAGTGGTTTAGGTTTATTTCTTTTTTTGAAAGAGTTCCTCTTCTCAAGAACTCTTCCCTCCTCTCATGCGCCAACTTCCTCCATGCTTATCTTTCTTTTTTGTCACCCTTTTGTGCTTGTTATCAGGCTCTCCATGAAAATTAAAACTCCAAGGGGCGTCCAAGAGTTGGACGCCCCATGGACTCCTTGTTAGACTAGGTCTTATGACCTAGTCTACCTATATAAAGTTGTCCCCCATATGATAAGAATAAGGAGTCAAAAATTACTGAATTATTGATAAAAAACTAGAGGAGAAAAGGATGGCATGGGTGGTTTGAGGCACCAATATCCATGGAGGAGAGTCTTCAATCAAGAGATCAAAAGTTGATGTCTTGTAGAAACAAAAGTAAGAGAGAAGATTGCTTTCTCTTATTGTTTTCTTTTCAGATTATTCTCTCTTATTTTTATATTTTTATGTGATAAAAATTTGAAAGAGAAAGAGGGATAGCATGGTGAATTTATGCTCCAATTAGTTGGGGCATGTGATCTAATTTTTGGACATGATCTGCTCATGTTCTGATGAGAGAAGAAGAAGAAAAGAAGGTCTTCTCTTAAGGTTTATTTTAGAACCCTTCTTCTCCATCAATCATAAGATTTTTCTATGAGAAAAATCAGATATCATAAGATCTGAAAGTTTGAAAAATATCTAGAGAAGAAGGTCTCCTCATGTCCTAGCATAGAGATGTTCTCAGGACATCAATCATTGATGACCTGAAAGAGAAGAACTGTCTTCTCTTGGGATCTTTTCTATTATATTTTATTTTTAATTTTAGGGAGGTCAAAAGATTTGACTTCTCCCTCATTCCTCCTCATATGTTTCATCTCATGGAATGTTCAAGAGATCCGAAGAATATTTTTAGATTAACCATCCCGGTGGGATCCGCAAGAAGCTAGCACTTCGAGCGGATCTTCGTTCGATGAACCTCCGATTTTGTTGCAGCCTCGGTGAATCATCTGTAGAGGCCGAATGTGTGTGCGACTCCAAAGCAACAAAAAAAATCAACCACGATGTTCTCACTCGCATGAAGATAAGAGATTGATCTCTTCTCTTATTTAGATCTGACTAGGTTTCAGATCTAAACTATTTTAGATCTAGGGTATTGATTTGATCAATACCAAAGCTTTTATTTTTGATTTATAAATATAATATGACATGTTATAGGTCTAATTATAGGTTTAGTAATCTGATTACATGTATTTGTATATTAAATTATTTAATTTACATATTTCGCTGTGTTATATTTCAAAATTATTTTGAAATTCATGCATGAAACTCTACAACTTTTCCAACACCTTGCGCCTCCCACTTTGCACGCCACTTTTCTCCATGCACAAAATTATTTTGTATTAGATTTTTATGCCAAAGAGGTCTTTTCCCTCCCTTTCCCACATCCAAATATGGGTAAAATCTGACATTATATGGTATGTTCAAATTTGATTTGAATGGGATACCATATAAGATAAGGTATGACCTTATCTACAACTCTAACAGCCCATGCCTTCTTTTCCCTTTATTTTGTGCAACAATATGAGGGGTTTTACCATGAAAAAATTAGATGGAGATCTGATTCCACATGAAAAAAGTTGTTTGGAGTGTCCCATATTTTTTGGACATGGAATTGAAAGGAAAGTGGCGACAAAGTATGGAAGAGTCCAAACATTGTTGGACTCTTCACCTACCCTTATTATACATTGAAATAAATAGAGATTTATTTTATTTTTGTGCATGTAAGAGACCAGAAGAGGAGGTCTTCATGTGAAGGTGCTTCGGGTGTGAGTTTTTGGCATGAAAAAG
>NC_026001.2:51979471-52173343 GCF_000442705.2 Elaeis guineensis | reverse complement strand
ATCAATCTGAATTTTAGATCTGAAAATGATTTTCAGATCTTAAAATCTATCACATGAATTTTAGCCATATAGATTTTAGATCTAAAAAAAAATTTTCAGTTCATGAATTCCATCTCTTAATCATGAATATTCTTAATTTCAGATCTGAAAATTTAGATTTTCAGATCTGAAATAATCTTTATGACAAATAAAATTTAGATTTTTAGATTTAAAAATAATTTTTAGATCTAAAATTTAGATCTCAATCTTACATTAATGAGATTGTTCTGATAACACTATTGGATGTTGATATCACATGGCAACAGATATGCAAACAAAAATTCAATAATTTTAATCTAAAAGAGATGCAGTAGAATAGAAATTTTCATATCTAAATTTCAACATCGTTCTAGGATAATATTCAGCATAACTTTTAACCATTATACAAGGACAACCTTATATCAGAATGATTTAAAAATTTAGATCAATAATTAGATCTAATCTAATAGCATACATAAAGAGATCACATCTCAAATAAATCACCAGATAGCATCATTAATTACAAGATTAAAGATCTAAAAGAGCTGAATTTTATACTTTTGCACGGATAGATCTTCACCATGATCCAATGATCCATGGATATCTTCGAGATTCTGTTGGAGCTGCACAAGTATCTGATCTCTACAGATATCCATCGAGATTGATCTGATCAGGAGAACTCGATCTCATCAGGATGCTAGTCCTCTTGTAGAGATCGCTTCCTAGATTGTCGAATCGATTTGATCTATTGATCCTCTTCTCAAAAAAATTAAATAGATTTGAAAGAAGATGATGAAATCAGATCACATCTGATTTTTTTTTTTTCTTCTCTTCTCAAAAAAAAATATGAAGATCTATGGAAGAAGACAAGAGATCTAATCTCTTTCTTCTTCCTTTCTTATCTAACTCTTGGACTAGAGCTACGAAAAGGAGAGGAGAATTTTATGTCCATCGCATGGATCAAGAAGGAGAAAAAAATCAGATCAAATCTGATTTTATGTCCAACCTTTGGACATCTATGGAGGAGATATGTCCAACTCTTGGCACAAGAGAGAGAAAGAGTGGTTGCCTTCAACAACCAACCTTTGGTTGTAAGAAAGAAGATATAGGGACCTCTTTTCTCATGCCAACAACCTTGCTCATGCCCACCTTTTTTTTTCATGCTAAAACTCTCTTCTCAAGAGATTAGGAGGCCCCAACATATCCTCTATTTAAACATAAGTTAGTTAGGGTTTAGTAGGAGTCCAAGAGCACTTGGACTTTTGGAGATAAGTACCGCCCACTCAAGTTTGTGGACCCCTTATGTTTCTCCATGCAAATAATTTTCCACGGTGATTTATCTCATGGGTGTGAGGCCTTGGGGTGTGAGAGGATTAGGGAGGGGCCAACTTAAAAGGAGAGTCCTTCTATAAGTAAAATTCCTCTTATAGATAGAGTCCAATTAGATTTGGATTTCATCATAGATCAAGTCCAATCCCATTAAACTAATGAAACCCAATTCAAATAAAATTAGAACCATATCTAATCAAATTAAATTTGATTTAATTTTACTAAGATCCAGTCCAAATCAAATATTGCTAAAGATTAGGTCAAACCTAATATGGATAGGTTTGGGTCTAGTATCTATTAAATCTAATCCCATTAGATTAATGAAATCTAGTTTGAGTCAAACTCAAACCAAAACTAATCAAATTAAATCTGATTTAATTTGATTAAAATTCAATCCTAATATTTGATCAAATTAAATAATTAGCAATATTTATAATTAAGTCCTCCTATAACTTACTAACTCTTAGTAAGCCCTTATGTCACTTTTATATTTAAATTCAATCATTAATCAAATTGATAATTTAGATCACTTATGATTTATGATTCATAATCATGACTCGATGATCCAATTAATCAAGACCTCTTTTATGTATGACTCTGTAGGTTCTATTCTGTCTGATAGTAAGATATATTTTAATCTCCATCAAAATATCATTAAAACTCTTTTGAATGGATTGAAATAATTTCAAATCATCAATCGAGAATTATTAACCATCAAAATAATTTACGTTGATCTCACAATCCATCAGTGATACCTAGCAATATGTAGTGATAACCCAGCAGAACAGAAGGATGAGCCTCTAAGTATAGTTATCGTGTGATTCAGTTCTTCTATCATGAATTTCGATAAGATGGAGGTTATAAAAAACTCATCAAATCTCATCATCTATCATATATAAGATTTATTTGACTTGAGTTTTTTATAAAATCTGATAAAAACTCTTTTTCATTATTCACTCTGCTCTGACCAAGATCTTTCGAACTCAATCTCATAAATCACATAGGACTACTCCTTAACTAATAAGATTGATAGATCCTATCTAGGTGCACACCCTATTTCTACAATGAACCTACTGCAGCCAACATACACCTCAAGACTCCATATGGTTAGGAGATCGAGTTATGATGCAGTCAAACTATAGCAATATCATTGTGAATAATCGAAGCACTGCTGGTCTAAGAATTAGTCACACCACTACAATATCTAGAATGTCACTGACGAGTGTGTAGATATCTAAGTAACTTCTCATGTTAGTCATGCTCAGTACCATTATTCTCTAACAACCACCTGCACTCTCACTCCAGTATCTCCATACTGTGACTCAAAACTCATCTACCCTAAGAGAAGCGATCCGTGCATCAATCTTATCGAATCAATCACCATCCTTGTGATGATCCTTCAAATAAAAGTAATTTGAGAATTAACCATCAATGACACATACTTTAAATTTTTAACTCTTGAGAATATGTGTTATCATCTTATTAATTCTCTGGATGATTCATGGATACATACACTAAATGAATAAAATTAACTATCCTAATTAATTAAGTCAAATATAAAATTATATCCTAAAAAGAATTATGTGTCAGTCTGATTGACTTCTAGGATATACATCTAATAGTTAATGGATCCACAGGCTCTAGAGTCCCTTATTTAGCCCTCTTATCTTGGACAATGCAAATGGTGGCAGACTGAAATGGGCATCTCATTCTCTTGGTAGACATCGTCAATCGTAGCCATATTTTCTTTATTGATGATGGCAACTGGGATGTCATATGTGCCTCTTACTCTAATTTTTCAAATAGCCCATCAATCATACCTTTCCCTCCTTCTTGATAGATAAGTTGTATAATAAACTTGCTGCACTTGCTGAGCTAGAACAAAATAGCTCATCTATAGAAAGATGTAATTATATCGAACTTCAACAAGACCATGTTTATGAACTTTAATTCCCTTCTCTATATCATAAATCACATTTGAATAGTATAACCTTATTCCCAACACCATAATACTGTAGCTCTATAATTTCAAGTAACATCCTATAATAGTCATGTTCATAATCATTATAATAGCTCCTTTGACATAAAATCCACTACTCATTATTTTTCTACCTTGGCCATAGTCAATTATATGAAATCTGAACCCATTAACAAAGTATCCCTCATAGCTTTTCACTTACCCATGAGAGATCTTGCACTATATCCACTATATGGTCATCAAATCCATTTCTAATTGTATTTTCCTATTCAATAAAAATGTTAATGAATAGATAATCCATATATGGATAAAGAAGTAATTTTTTTTAAAATAATCATTCACTAACCATCTATTTTAACTAACTTGCAAACTTCGTTCATGGGACTTTCTACCTCTTCATCACTTATCGAAGGATAGTATGCCCTCACATAATCATTATATTATCTATAATTATATAATAATTTAATTAGTAGCTACATATTACCTTTCTAATGAGATAATCACTATAAAGATATAAAAATTTATATACTTACTCGATAAGAGATTCGAGCTCATCATAATTTAGTAAGATATAAATGTATGTTGCATTGTATTCAAAATCATCGATGTACTTATGAGATCCTATCAGATCAAATGGTCGACCACAATGGGAGAAAATAGATAAAAGTTCCATAGACCCCTCAGCTCCCCTATCATCATTGCATGGAACTCTATTCAATCATGTTTGAAACTCGAGTTTAAAGTAAAGTGAGCAAAAAGATGAAATTTTCTCCATAATATAAGCTTTGCAAATCAATCTCTTGACACAAGCTTTATTTTGTACCTTTTGTTTTAAATAGAATATATACCTAAATAATAAATAAAACCATTACTCCAACAAGTTAGCAAAGTATACAAACAATTGCTTATTCAATTGTTTCAAAAAAGTTATGATCACTCAATTATCAATTTTATCTTTCAAACAGATATTGTTGAATTTGTGCCCTAGAAGCTAATTATTGGCTCATACATTATGTAATTTCAGGGCTTAACTTGTAATCTTTTTATCATCAATAAAGGATTTTTTTCATTTCAATCATGTTTATGTGTTCATGATTTATCCTAGAAATTAACAAAGATAATTTTTGAATATTCTTAAAGTATTAAGAATTTGAGATATACATTAATTAGTAGTTAATTTCTAAATATTCTTAATCAAATAATCATCACGGAGGACAGTAATCAATCCATTTGAGATTGGTGCACGATTCAACACCCTTGTGGGTAGATGAGTCTCGAATCTATGGTATGGAGATACTGGAGTGAAGGTATGGATAATTGTTAGAGAATAACTTACACTGAGCATGACTAACATGAGAACCACATGGATGTTTACTCACTCATCAGTGATCTTCACGATGCTGCAGTGGTGTGAGTGGTCCTTGACCTATGATATCATTGGCTATTTACAGCGAGGCTACTAAATTTGACTGCATATTTTCTTGATCCCTAGCTATTTAGGTTCTTGCTATGCATGTTGGCTTCAGTAGGTTCAGGCTCGTTATTTGGAGTAAGATGCATCTAGATAGACTCTATCGATCTTGGTAGAAAAGAAGAAGTCCTATGCAATTTGCGAGACTGAATTCAAAAAATCTTTGGCCAAAGCAAGTGTGAATACTGAAAAAGAGTTTTCATGAGATTCACAAATAAACTAGAGTCAAACCAATCTAGTATATGACTGACGATGGGGTCTAACGAATTCTTTATAATCTCCATCAAGTCAGGACTTACGATAGAAGGACTGAATCATACGATAACTGTACCTAAGGATTCATACTTTCATTCTACTAAGTTACCACTACATACTGCTAGGTGTCATTGATGGATTGTGAGACTCATCGAGTGTCATCTTGATAATCGATGGCCCTCAAAGAATAGAATTAAAAATAGTTCAATCCATCGAAAAGAGTTTTGATGATGTTGTGATGGAGATCACAATATATCTCACTACCAGATAGAATAGAACATATGGGATCATACATTAAGAAATTGAATTTCAAATTTGCTAATTGAGCTTATGAAGTTTCAATTGGGTTAGAATTTATTGAAATCCTATTAGATTTATGAGAACCATGTTAGCACATGGTTAAACCTAATTCTTCTCGAGACTTTGATTTGATCAAGTCCATAGCCTTGAACCTACCTTAAATCTATTTGGATTTAATTGGGCTCTTAATTATGAGTCCAAAAAGATTTGATTAAGTTAATTAGTTGGCATAATTATCCTAATATTATCTCTTCTTTATCTTCTAATTATCTCTAAGAGTGCATGTGGAATAAATAGAAGAATGGGTGGTGCCTACTTTTGTTTTTGGCAGGAAATGGACACCAAATCCCAGAATATTACAAGAGGGGCCCATCCCCTCTTATGTGACATGATGTGGAGGAGAGAGAGAGGGACCACACCCCATCTCATATGATAAGAAACCCTTATGTGGGGTGCCAAGAGTTGGCACCCCAGCTACCTGACATATATTCCAAGGGCACCCCTTGTACCTACCTAAAGGGGCTAATTAAATACCAATTATATCTAATTTTAATTAAAATAAATCAGATTAAAAAGGTAGAAGATTCTTATGAGATAAGGATCTATCTTTTTAAGATAATTGGGTTCCTATTATGTATCAGGATAGTACCTATATAAAGAGCATATCTCTAGGGTTTCTATATAATAAAGTTTTTTATGAAACAAATTCCTCTCTCTTCCTTCTCCATGCCTCCTCTCCTCCCTCTCTTCTCTTCCATGCTCAAGAGTTGGGTATCCCCTTTCCACACACCAAGAGGTGATGCTATTTTATCTTCAAGAGTGAAGGTCGAGGAGAAGAAGAAGAAGGCTGTAGATCAAGAAGTTGATCCCATAGTCTAGATTAAGATGTTGGTCTAAGATCTTAAGACTAAGATTCTTCTTGAAAAGAAAAATATTCTACGAGGAGAGATCAGTTCGAGATTGATCCGGATGGATATCCGTAGAGGTCGGACACAGGTGTAGCTCGAGCATCTACAAATACGTGATCATCAGAAGTGATGAATATCTATCCACACCAAGGTAATGAGATCCGATCTCATATTTGTCTCTCAATTTTAGATTATATATATATATATATTCTTCTGGACTTGGGTAAGATTAGATTTGATCTTTTGCATGTGGGGTTAAAGGGTTTAACCTATTTTATTATTTATTATATTTTTTAAAATATTTTAAAATCTACACATGCTGCCTATCTAATTTTCTAACAGTGGTATAAAGCCACTGGTTTTTAAAAACACATATGATCTAATTTTTCTATTAGATCTAAAGGTTTTTATGATTTAAAATTAATTTTTTGCTGATATAAGGTGGTCCTGGTATAGGGTTTGTCCCCTATATTGTAAAGGTTATCCTAGCACAAGATTGATCGATTTTAAAAATTATTTTTCAAGTAATTAAATCAATCTTTTAGATCTAAAAATTAGCATATATGATATATTTAATTTTGAATTTATATTTAAAATTAGAATGATTAAAAATTCACATCAAACTGATATAAGATTGTCCTGATATAGGATTTATCTCCTATATTGTAAAGATTGTCCTATTTTGATGTAAACAGCTTTTTGAAAAGATATTTTTAAAATATTTTAATTATTATTTTAGATTTATTTTATATATATTTGATATATGTAAATTTAATTTTAGATCTAAAATTTGATGCATATGTGATGCATATTTAATTTAGATCTGAAACTATATATATTTGATATATGACATTAGGTTTAGATCTGAAACAGTTTCAAGATAATAAGCCACTAATTGTATGCAATGAAATATAATCTAAAAATTATTTTTCAATCTAAAATTATGTTGTTGCATGTGGGTATAGGTTGAACAAATTATGTCTAAGTGATCAAACTATAATTAGGGTTTAATTGATTAGATCAGGTTAGAATCCATTTTCAATTTTGAGTAGTTGATTGAACCTAATCGATGGCTGATTAAAATTAGACAAAGGGGCTCAAAGTCAACTTTAGTTGTAGTTGGTCGTATTGATTCATATTTTGATGTGAGTTGATTGACTCAAGATCGAATTTGGCTCAGTGGTTCAGACCCATTTCAATAGGTTAACCTAATCGATTCTAATTGACCAATTTGATGTCTAAGATAAGTATTTAGATGATGATTATTTAATTATTTCTATTGCCTGACCTAGTCAATTTTGATTGGTGTTTAAGAAAAATAACGGAAGGACCCCCATGTATCTTAACTTACTTGACCATCTTGGAAGATTCAGTTTTGTGTTAGGTTACTTATTGACTCAAGTTCACTCATGCCAACTAGGATGGTTAGACATATTGATGTGCTGACCTAATATAATCAGTCGGATGTCAGATCTACTGATTTAGAAGAGACCTTAATTTAAATCTTCTCATTAAATATTAAGTCTAGAGGTCTTCCATCATTGTAGAGATGCGGGTGCTTTTCAGGCATTGATCGTTCTCGACTGATTATAGTAGTTCGATTGTATCGAAAAGATACAATCACTCTATTGATATTTAATGTTCTGAGATAGAAATGGGGATGGGCTCAATAACTGTTAGGTGAAGGTCTCAATAATGGCTTTGCACCTGCTGGTGAATGATAGGTCTGACTTAACTAAGAAGTATGCCAATAACTATTAGGTGAGGCTACAAGACTTAGAGACCAAGCCCACTGCATCTTGTTTAATAAAGTAATGGATAAAGTGTTGTTCACTCATTGGTCTGTACTCACTAATAATTGTTAGGTGAGGTGTGTATAGATTAATGAGACCACAGTACTCACTTGAAATCGATCGCGTATAGATTTCTATTTCTCCACCCGAGGAGTGTAGGAGATTTGAGAAAATAGTGAGAGTCCTTGTTTATTTTTAAAATTTCTAGAATAAACAATCTTATAAGTACAAATATCTAATTAAAAATTATTCTCTCTACAGAAAATCATATCGAGTCCAAACCCCTTAGCTCGAATCTTCGATACAAATAGGTGTTGAAAAATGTATCATAAAGCTAATTATCTAAGTGGTAGATTATTAGAATTAGTATATGAATTATCTAATAATAATAGTTATTTGGCAGGTTCATCATAAAAGTTCTATCTTCCTTAAATGAGCTCCTAAATTATAATGAAGTCCTTAGAACCACAATCAATCGATAAAGGAGGATTTATCGGATGGTTCTTAAATTATTTACGATCAAATGATAAGTTATTAACAAGAACGATAACTTATCAAGTGTAGGTCGCTGTATGCCATATGCATTGGTTGTCCTCTAATCAAGTGGTGTGGAGACACTGGTATGGCATTCAAGTAAGATGTAGGAGTACATCTGCATTGAACATGATCAATGTAACACTCTACTATCAAGAGTAGTTAGCTAAGACCAATGGGTATAAGTGTCCCTCTGATTTGAGATCACCACGGTGACTTGCAAGCAACTCACTGTGCTTTGGTGTCGGACTGCCTGTATTTTTAATATAGGTTCAAAAATTTTTGAGTACAGTCAAGTATTTGTGAAGTCGATGTGTGAGTCAAGATGGGATTGACCACTCCTGATTAACTTCAGAAAGAGAATATCTCGTGGTGTTTCAATTTAGCAAAACCTAGGCCTGGGTAATCCTCGTGAGGAGTCACGAGATTTGCAAAATTTTGAGACACAATAGAGATGACTTATATGAGTATTGATAGCATACTCAAGTCATCTTGAGCATTATTGATCAAAAAGATGAATTATACGGTAACCATAGGTCAGGGTTCTTAGAATGTTGCTTCGCATACATTCGACCTATCTGGACATCGAGAACCATTGCTAGATGGTTACTTCGACTGGTACAGAAATTAGTTCCTATGCTTACAACTTAGGTTCGAACCTATAGAGTCACACACATAAGAGGTTGTAACCTAATTAGATGGTTAATCGACGATTGAGAATCATTCTAAGGTTAAACCATTAATGTGATTGATGTTTGACCTAATGCAAGTGTTGCAGGAGGATTGATTAGCAATTGGATCACTAATTGTCTCAGTCTGATTGAGCAATTGGACTGAGATCAAGTCTAATTAAATTTGATTTAATTAAAATTAATTTAGATTTAATTGAATTAAGTCTAATTGGTTTATTAGATAAGCCAGTTGCAAGGGAGAACAAGTTCCTGTTCGACTAGGACTTGTATGCACCTAATTCCTAATTAAGTTAGAATTTAAATTAGAATTAAATATGATTTAATCTGATTTAATTGGACTTTTAGTTAGACTAAGATCACTATTAATTAGGTTACAATTAATTTAGATTAGGTTCAAAGAACTTGACCTAGTCTACATAAGAATCCTAGTTAGACTAGGATTCCATCTCTTCTCTTGCGCCAACTAAGAAAGCCCACGCCCACTAATTAATTTCTAGATATTTTTTATATGATATCCATATCTAAGAAAAGTGATCTCACACTACTTATTCTAGAGATTTGAATCAAATTTGATTTGGTTCAATATGGAAAGTGATTTAGTTTATGAAAAGTGGTTTAGGTTTATTTCTTTTTTTGGAGTTCCTCTTCACAAGAACTCTTCCCTCCTCTCATGCGCCAACTTTCTCCATGCTTATCTCTTCTTTTTTGTTGCCCTTTTGTGCTTGTTATCAGGCTCTCCATGAAATTAAAGTCCAAGGGGCGTCCAAGAGTTGGACGCCCCATGGACTCCTTGTTAGACTAGGTCTTATGACCTAGTCTACCTTATATAAATTTGCCACCCCATATGATAAGAATAAGGAGTCAAAAATTGTTGGATTATTGATAGAAAAATTAGAGGAGAAAGAGGATGGCATGGGTGGTTTGGGGCACTAATATCCATGGAGGAGAGTCTTCAATCAAGAGATCAAAAGTTGATGTCTTGTAGAAACAAAATGTAAGAGAGAAGATTGCTTTCTCTTATTATTTTCTTTTCAAATTATTCTCTCTTTATTTTTATGTTGTTATGTGATAAAAATTTGAGAGAGAAAGAGGGATGGCATGGTGAATTTATGCTCTAATTAGTTGGGGCATGGTGATCTTATTTTTGGACACGATTTGATCATATTCTGATGAGAGAAGAAGAAGAAAAGAAGGTCTTCTCTTAAGGTTTATTTTAGAACCCTTCTTCTCCATCAATCATGAGATTTTTCCATGAGAAAAATCAGATATCATAAGATTTAAAAGTTTGAAAAATATCTAGAGAAGAAGATCTCCTCATGTCCTAGCATAGAGATGTTCTCAGGACATCAATCGTTGATGACCTGAAAGAGAAGAACTGTCTTCTCTTAGGATCTTTTCTATTATATTTTATTTTTGATTTTAGGAAGGTCAAGAAGTTTGACTTCTCCCTCATTCCTTCTCATATTTTTCATCTCATGGAATATCCAAGAGATTCGAAGAATATTTTTAGATTAACCATCTGGAGGGATCTGCAAGAAGCTAGCACTTCGAGCGGATCTTCGTTCGATGAACCTTCGATTTTGTTGCAGCCTCGTGTGGATCATCTGTAAAGGCCAAACATGTGTGCGGCTCCAAAGATAATAAAGAAAATCAACCACAGAGTTCTCACCCTGTATGAAGGTAAGAGATCTGATCTCTTCTCTTATCTAGATGTGATCTAGGTTTTAGATCTAAAACTATTTTAGATCTAGGGTATTGATTTGATCAATACCAAAGCTTTTATTTTTTGATTTATAAATATAATATGATATATTATAGATCCTAATTGTAGGGTTTAATAATTTGATTACATGTATTTGTACATTAAATTGTTTAATTTACATATTTCATTGTGTTATATTTCAAAATTATTTTAAAATTCATGCATGAAACCCTACACATTTTTCAATAGTGGTATCAAAGCATCCAGATTCTTTTATAACATATTCATGTTGCATTAACATAAATCTAAAAAATAAAATAATGATCACACGGACTGTAGGTTGTCCTGCTGTAAGGTTTACCCCTTACAGTGCAAAGGTTGTCCTGGTACGTTGCGATCTAGAAAATTTAAAAGAGTTTAAATAAATCTTATCATGAATATTTTAGATTAGGTCTATTTCATTTCATAAAATTTTATGTAATGTCCATAGATTAAAATTATCCAAGAACAAGATCTTGCGAAGGTTCTGTTTGCTTATCAGGCCAGCTTGACTAGCAATCCAGCTTAACTGAAAAGTTGGCTCAATTATTTTTTTGACTGATTTTAATTGTTAGTATTTGTTAATGAAATAAGCCGACTCATTTTTGAAATGAGTCGACCTATTTAGTGAAACAACACTAAATTATATTAAATCTTTCAAAAGTTGAAAATAATTTTCAAAATATCGAACCCCAACCCTCAGCCATGAACTTAATTAAAATAATTAAGTGATTGTTTAGGATCTAGGTTTGTGATTTAAAGATCCTAAGATAGTTCCATAAAATATGGGTTAAAGGGTAATGGGTTAGCTTTGATCAGGTCATTAACTGGGTTAGACCTAGGGTTAGATTAAATATGGACTAAGTTAAGAAAAAGATCAAACCTAATTAAAAGTTAATTAGGATTAGGTCATTTCTATAGATCATTTCAATAGTTGTAGTTGATCAAAGTCCATATATCTAACAAATGGATACTGATCGTGGCTCAGTGACTGAGCCCGAGTCTTTAGACAGACCAAATTAAAACTGATAAATCAGTTGGTGTCTAAGGTAAACCTAACCGGTGGTTTTTAATTGGGAGCCCGCTTACCTGATCATTTCTTATGGTGTTTAAGGCAAGCTTTGGCAGACCCTTCCACCGATCAAATTTACCTAACCAATATGGTTAATCAGGTCTTAATTAGGTTGCTCATTGATTCGAGCTAACCCATGTCACATAAGAAATCAGTGAGTCTGATTTCATTCAGTGAGACTAATCTAGGTGCCCATGGATCAAATTTGATCCTAGTCCTTGTTAATGACTTGAGAAGTCAGTGGGAGGACTTGACTTGGTGAAGTCAGTGGGAGCAAATTGATCCATATCCTTTCTATCCTTAAATCACTAATAATTTTAAATCCTCTAAAATTATTAGGTCCTTAAAATGACAAAGTTATAGAGATAACTGAGTCATAGCCTCCTATTAAGGTGTTTGATAATGAGTCCATTAACTCAATAATCATTGTAGACCCAAAGGCTTGGTGCCTGTTGACTAATAGAATTATCACTCATCATATGATGACTTGGAAGTGTCTCTCTAATGGTGGTTAGGTTAGCCAACCAAAGTTGGACTTAATCTTTCGTTGGTTAGATGCACCAAGTATGGTCATGTTAATGGTTGGACCTAACCGGATCCTTACAGTAGAGGCCAAAGCCTACTGATTAGGTTTCTGGGACAAAATTAAATTACCAGAAGTTGTTTGGAGAAATAATTGGTTAATGAACCTATCTGTAGATGCAGATGGATTGGCCGATCAAAGTCGGACTTGTCTGTAGTCTATGTGGATTCTAGTACCTACTAGAAAATTAAAGTAATTTTTTGAATTGGAGGTAGAGGCTACCAATTTGAACAAAATATTGGGAGAACCTTGAGACTAAAATTCAAGTCTCTAGGCTTAAAATAATTCATATACATTAGGTCATTATTCTCTTTTCTCAAAATAAGGCTAAACCTTAATTGCTTTAATCGATGTTAGACAGTGATGACTTATGGGATCCAACTTCATTAATTAGTATCGAAAGTTGAATTTGGTTCAGCAGTACGAATGGGTTCGTATTGGGGCTTCTTAGTCCAGTCAAAATAATTAGTCTAAAATTGATCCAAATCAGGCATGTTGCTTCTATTGTTAGAAGCAGGGTCATAGGAAGAAGAATTGTCTTGCTTTCCTTGACCATAATAGGCTGAACAAGAGAAAGGAGCAAGAGTTACTCATCAAGGATATTATATATAACACCTTAAAGTTTCTCTATGTAAATTCTACTACCTAGGTATTAGATACCGATGGTCTTATGCAATTTATTACTGGAACTACAAGTAAGTAGAATATTTAAAAATGATGAGAAATTCTTGAATGTTAGGGATGGAAGTCTTATTCCAATCCTAACTTTAAGAATTGTAGAGCTTATTTTCAAATATTGTATTTAGAGTAATTGTTACTATTGTCCATTGTTTATGATGAATGTAATCTTTGTTGGCCTTTTGGCCAAAGATGATCATCATTCATTAATAAAAGAAGATTATTGTGATATTATTATGAATAATGTTACAATAGTACATGGACAAGAAGGAAATGACATTTAACATTTACACAGCCTATTTAGTGTAATGTACACACCCAAGTTAGATAATGTCATGGAAGTCTAACTTTGGCTTAGTCACCTTGACAAGAACAGGATAAACGGATTAGCTTGAGAAAAAAATCTCGACATCAATGATTGTGAATCATTGATAGCCTGTGAGTCTTGTCTTTTTGGAAAGATGACAAAGTCACCTTTTAATGAAAAAGGTGAAGAAGCTAATAAAGTTCTAAGTCTCATATACAGTGATGTATGTGGATCTGTGAACTTAAGTACCAAAAGAAGATATTAATATTTTATTATAGATGACCTATCTAGGCATGGGTGCGTCTGGCCTGAATCATTTGAAATATTCAAATGATTCAATAATGAAAGATTAAAACAAACTGGATAAGGTGTTTAGAACTCTTCGATCAGATCGAGGAGGCGAATACTTATCCAGTGAGTTTGTGACATATCTAGGAGAGAATTGGATTCTCTCTCAGTGGATTCTTTTTCGAACAAAGTGTATCTGAAAGGAGAAGTTGAACTTTGTTAGACATGGTTCAATTTACAATAGGGTTCACTTCTCTACCTGTTTCAAGATTGTGCTCTTGTGTGATTACCTATTTTACTCTGAAAATATATCGAGTAAGTCTGTTGTGCAGATTTCATATGAGATATGGAACGAACATAGATCTAAACTCTCTCACCTTTGGGTTTGGAGTTGATCGGCCTATGTCAAAAGTTTGCATATAGATAAACTTGGTTCTTGGTCCAATAGTTAAGGTACTAATTATCATGCTGGCATAAGATGCTCATCAGTAGTAGGGCATTCCTTTTGGAAAGGAGTTCCTTAGAGAAGGAACTGATGCCTATCAATTTGAACTTGAAAGTTTGACTGGTAGAAAATGAACCGACATAATCTACTAAACCTACAGAACTGGATTTAATTAGATCAAACTCAGAGTCCATTAAAGTAACACCTTTAAAGAAATCTGGTAGAGTACCGCTAGCTGGACAGACACTTTAGTGTCTAGGTCTGGGACGACGATCCTATTGAGCTCGACTTGATTAACAAGGATCCGATCACCTATAGGAATGCAATGCAGTGGTCTAACTCTGAGAAGTGGCTTAGAGCCATTAAATCCAAATTGAAGTCCATGAAAATCAATAGTGTATAGACACTAGATGATTCACTTGAAGGGATAAAACCATTAGGTGTGAATGAATTTTTTTAAAAGGATCAGAGTAGTGCAGACGGGAAAGTGGAGACCTATAAAGCCATTTTCGCTATTATCCTAGAGTTGGAACATACGATTTGAACATATGTCTTTGTTATGAACAAAGAAGAACCCTGCATTTATAAATGGACAAAATGTTCTGTAGTGTTATTCCTTGTGTTGTCTGTGGATGAAATTCTCTTAATCGGAAATGGCATTCCAGCATTGCAAAGAATAAAGATTTGGATGTCATCTAATTTTTCTATGTTCAAGACCACAGATATGGCATACTCACTAATGGTAGTGAGCAAATACCAGTATGATCTAAGTAAGAACCACTGAAAAATTGTATGGACAATCCTTAAGTATTTGGGAAATACTAAAGTCCAGTGACTCAAATATGGAAATACTGACTTTAAACATGTGGATGTTTCAATTTCAGTCAGATCAAGATGACAACAAGAAAGTGTCAGATCATATCCTAATGTAGGAGCAATTTGCTGGAAAGATTCCAAGCAGGATACTTTAGTCTACTCAGTTAGTGATGTAGAGTACATCATAGCATATGATGCTGCCATGTAAGCTGTGTAGTTGCTGAGCTTCATTAGCAGGTTGGGAGTGGCACCCTCCACTGATGGTCCAGTCCTATTGTAGCACTGGAGCCATAAATCTGACTAAAGAACTGAAGGACTAGCATACTCTGTATTGCTATCATTTTTATTTTAGATCAGGGTGACATCGATCTTTGGAAGATTGATGATAAAGGAGAACTTGATCGATCCATTTGCTGAGGTCTCGAAACTAAGAAGTTCTACGAACTCAAGTGAAAGATAAGATATTTGATATTGTTCTGATTGAATTTAGTACAAGTGGGAGTTGTTGAGAAATATGTTCTAAAGCCAATCATCTAAGTGGTAGATGATTGGAATTAGTATATGAATTATCTAATAATAATAGTTATTTGACAGGTTTATCATAAAAGTTCTATCTTCCTTAAATGAACTCATAAATTATGATAAAGTCCTTAGAGCCATAATAAATCGATAAAGGAGGATTTATCAGATGGTTCTTAAATTGTTCACGACCAAATGATAAGTTATTAACAAGGACGATAACTTATCAAATGTAGGTCGCTGTATGCTATATGCATTGGTTATCCTCGTAACCAAGTGGTGTGGAGACACTGGTATGGCATCCAGGTGAGATGTAAGGGTACATCTGTACTGAATGTGACCAATGTAATACTCTACTATCAAGAGTAGTTAGCTAAGGCCAATGGTATAAGTGTCCCTTCGACCTGAGATCACCACAGTGACTTGCAAGCAACTCACTGTGCTTTGATGCCGGACTGTCTGTATTTTTAATATAAGTTCGAAAGATTTTTGGGTACAGTCAAGTACTTGTGAAGTCGGTGTATGAGTCAAGATGGGATTGACCACTCCTGATTAACTTCAGGAAGAGAATGTCTCGCTGTGTTTTAATTTAGCAAAACCTAGGCCAGGATAATCCTTGTGAGGAGTCATGGGATTTGCAAAATTTTGAGATACAATAGAGATGACTTATATGAGTGATGACAGCATACTCAAAGTCATCTTGAGTATTATTAGTCAAAAAGATGAATTATACCGTAACCATGGGTCAGGATTCTTAGAATATTGCTTTGCATACATTCGACCTATCTGGATATCGAAAACCATTGCTAGATGGTTACTTTGACTGGTACAAAAATTGATTCCTGTGATACTAACTTAGGTTTGAACCTATAGGATCATACACATAAGAGGTTGTAACCTAATCAGATGGTTAATCGATGATTGAGAATCATTCTAAGGTTAAACCATCAATGTGATTGATGTTTGACCTAATGCAAGTGTTGCAGGAGGATCGATTAGCAATTGGATTGCTAATTGGCTCAATCTGATTGAGCAATTAGGCTGAGATTAAGTCTAATTAAATTTGATTCAATTAGAATTAGTTTGGATTTAATTAAACTAAGTCTAATTGGTTTATTGGATAAGCCAGTTGTAAGGGAGAATAAGTCCCTATTCGACTAGGACTTGTATGCACCTAATTTCTAATTAAGTTAGAATTTAAATCAAAATTAAATATGATTTAATCTGATTTAATTAGACCCTAGGTGGTCTAAGATCATCATTAATTAGGTTGTAATTAATTTGGATTGGGTTCAAAGAACTTGACCTAGTCTACATAAGAATCCTAGTTAGACTAGGATTCCATCTCTTCTCTTGCGCCAACTAAGAAAGCCCATGCCCACTAATTAATTTTTAGATAATTTTTATATGATATCTATATCTAAAGAAAGTGATCTCATACTACTTATTCTAGAGATTTAAATCAGATTTGATTTGGTTCAATATGGAAAGTGATTTGGTTTATGGAAAGTGGTTTAGGTTTATTTCTTTTTTTGAAAGAGTTCCTCTTCTCAAGAACTCTTCCCTCCTCTCATGCGCCAACTTCCTCCATGCTTATCTTTTCTTTTTTGTCACCCTTTTGTGCTTGTTATCAGGCTCTCCATGAAAATTAAAACTCCAAGGGGCGTCCAAGAGTTGGACGCCCCATGGACTCCTTGTTAGACTAGGTCTTATGACCTAGTCTACCTTATATAAAGTTGTCACCCCATATGATAAGAATAAGGAGTCAAAAATTACTGAATTATTGATAAAAAAACTAGAGGAGAAAGAGGATGGCATGGGTGGTTTGAGGCACCAATATCCATGGAGGAGAGTCTTCAATCAAGAGATCAAAAGTTGATGTCTTGTAGAAACAAAAAGTAAGAGAGAAGATTGCTTTCTCTTATTTTTCTTTTCAGATTATTCTCTCTTTATTTTTATATTTTTATGTGATAAAAATTTGAAAGAGAAAGAGGGATAGCATGGTGAATTTATGCTCCAATTAGTTGGGGCATGTTGATCTAATTTTTGGACATGATCTGCTCATGTTCTGATGAGAGAAGAAGAAGAAAAGAAGGTCTTCTCTTAAGGTTTATTTTAGAACCCTTCTTCTCCATCAATCATAAGATTTTTCTATGAGAAAAATCAGATATCATAAGATCTAAAGTTTGAAAAATATCTAGAGAAGAAGGTCTCCTCATGTCCTAGCATAGAGATGTTCTCAGGACATCAATCATTGATGACCTGAAAGAGAAGAACTGTCTTCTCTTGGGATCTTTTCTATTATATTTTATTTTTAATTTTAGGGAGGTCAAAAGATTTGACTTCTCCCTCATTCCTCCTCATATGTTTCATCTCATGGAATGTTCAAGAGATCCGAAGAATATTTTTAGATTAACCATCCGGTGGGATCCGCAAGAAGCTAGCACTTCGAGCGGATCTTCGTTCGATGAACCTCCGATTTTGTTGCAGCCTCGTGTGAATCATCTGTAGAGGCCGAATGTGTGTGCGACTCCAAAAGCAACAAAAAAAATCAACCATGATGTTCTCAACTCGCATGAAGATAAGAGATTTGATCTCTTCTCTTATTTAGATCTGATCTAGGTTTCAGATCTAAAACTATTTTAGATCTAGGGTATTGATTTGATCAATACCAAAGCTTTTATTTTTTGATTTATAAATATAATATGATATGTTATAGATCTTAATTGTAGGGTTTAGTAATCTGATTACATGCATTTGTATATTAAGTTGTTTAATTTACATATTTCGCTGCGTTATATTTCAAAATTATTTTAAAATTCATGTATGAAACCCTATACTTTTTCAACAGATAATATAAATTTTAAAATTATCATAAATTCATAATTTAATAACTAAAATTTAACATCATGGTATATATAAAGTCAAAAATATTTTTTGAGTTCAAAGACCAATGCTAAAAACAATGCAGCATATTTGGCAGGATATATGATCAATAATAATTCTATGTAACAATTTTGCACTTATTTGATCGAATCAGATAAGGATGGCTCTGATACCACTATTGAATTTCAGCCATGTAATAAAAAATAATTTTTAAAAATTTTAAAATAAGCAAATCAATAGATTTATCAAATAAAACTATCGAGCCAAACTCAAAACTCTAAAATCACTATGTCGATCACGATCAAAGCAAATTCAAGCATGCAAAGAGATAAAAAATTATACTTAATCAAAATAAAAAAAATGATATATTGGTATTTTCCATAAGATTCTAAGGTAGAAGTCTTCCAATGGTAATCCACATAGAAGTTGGCCAAAGTCCTTCCCAACTGGTGCGCTGCCGCAGCCTTATCTTCTCAAGAATACTGCCAGCTTCGAACTTATGTCACGATCGTACCAAAATCTAGTTGCTTTTGATCTTACCATCAGAATGACACTAAGAAGACACTCTTCAAATGTCATATAATCTTAGATTTAATTTTTGACTCCAACATATAGAAAAATTAAATAATAGGACACTCAAGCAACACTTGCTGAAAATCTCACCACCCTTGTAGCAACTTTTGCCACTAAAAATTCTCTTTTTTTTTATTCAAAATTTTTTCAAAATTTTTTCTATGTTTATCACATTCTCTTTCTTGGTTTTAGCCAAAAATTATCACCAGAAGCTATGTGGGGCATCCCCTATAAATAGGGGACCAGAGGACATCACATGGGATGAAGGGGCGCCAACCTTTGGCGCTCCAACTTCCCATGCACCAAATAAATTCACTGAGTGAATTTTTTGGTGATCTAGTTACTTGGAGTAGAAGGAATCTTAGTCTTCTACATGCTAAAAAAAAATTAATGAATTTTGGTGTCAAAACATAGAATTTCTGATTGGAAATTTAAGGTAACGTGTAGAAAATTAAGAGTCCTCATTAAGAAGGACTCTTCCTTTCACATGCCTAAAATAAAGAGGGCAGTATTTATTTTTGCCATGGATTCTTGTGGGTGTAGAAGACTCCTTCTCCACTTGAAACTCTTTCAAGTTGGATAAAGATCCAATCCAAATTGACCCAATCCTATTAGGTCAAAGCCAACTGATCTAGGTTAGCTTAAACACTTTGATCTAAACCAATTTGGAAACTTGGGTTAATACAATATTCTAGCATATCAAATTAACCCATAGAATTTATATTAAACTCTAATTAGATTAGACCAAGATCAAATCTCAAAGTGTGTGATCCATTGGGTTCCAAATCTAACCAGTAGTGGACCAAGACTTTTGACGTAATCCTAATCTGATGAGATTAGGTCACCCGAAGAGTCTCAATCAACTTAGACTCTTCCAAATTGACTCCAAAATTAAATTTTTTTAATTCTGATGAATCCATAAGTCAAGATTGACATCTAGCAATATGTCATGACTATCTGAAAGATTTAAAATTTTGGTAAAAAATTATGAAAATATCTTTCAGTGATAAATTCTGTGTAATTCAATCCTTCAGTCAAACAACATCCCAGATGAGTTATGGGTATGAAAATATGTCAAATTCAATCACTTATCATTATATTTCTTGATCAGAAGATGATGATTCAGTTGATGATATATTAAATTTTTTTTTTAATTATCATCTTGCTTTGGCCAAAGACTTTCAGAATCATCATCCTATGAGATCACATAGGATGTTCGCTCCTCTTATTAGGAGTGACTGATCCCTTATTGATCATTCACAATCTCCATGCACTCTTCACCATATCCAAAACACCCCGCACAAGGATCAGAGAACCAAGTTAGGTAGTGAATCAAAATATGGATCTAAGTACATAAGGTACCATGGTGACTCAGGTCTACGGATCACATACATAACTCCTATTAGAGAAACATCAGTTGATATATAAATAAGACTCCATCTGATATTCTCTCATAGGTCAATTCAGTGAACTCATTCTCTAATGAGCACCCATATCCTTGTATTAGTGTCACCACACAAGTGGTTGTGAGATCAATCATTCTCATTTCTGAGCATGCATAGGACATGTCAGTCTTATCGGTATCATTGATCTCCGACTCAATGTACCAATGATTAAGAATATTTTAAGTTAGGGCTACCAAGAAATTAGGTCTCACAGGCGTGATCTCATCACGATCCTAAAACCATTGTCCAGACCTATGGGGTTCATTATAATCTTAAAATAAATAAGATGCAGTATATAATGAATTAAAAAATATCTTATTTTATTAATAATAAATATCAATTATATGAGTTTGGAAAATAAATTACAATAAATATCCTATCACATCCCATATGCGATTGGCTTGTAGGGTATTATTCTTTCAATAATTAAAAAATTTTTTTAATATATCATCAACTGAATCATCACTTTCAGATCGAGATACATAAAGATAAGTGTTTGGGTTTGACATATTTTCATGCCCATAGCTCATCTAGGATGTTGTTTGACTGAAGGATTAAATTACATGAAAACTTGCTACTGAAAGATATTTTGGTAATTTTTTATCAAAATTTTAAATCTTTGAATAGTCATGATACATCGCTAGACGTCCATCTTGACTTATGGATTCATCAGAATTAAAAGAGTTTAATTCTGGTATTAATTTGGAAGAGTCCAAGTTGATTGGGACTCTTCGGATGACCTAATCTCGTCAGATTAGGATTCTGTTGAAAGTCTTGATCTACTACTGGCTAGATTTGGAACCCAATGGATCACACACTTTAAGATTTGGCCTTGATCTAATCTAATTAGAGTTTAATATAAATTTTATGGGTTAATTTGATATGCTAGCACATTGTATTAACCCATGTTCCTAAATTGGTTTAGATCAAAGTGTTTGAGCTAATCTAGACCAGTTGGTTTTGACCTAATGGGATTGGGTCAATTTGGATTGGATCTTTATCCAACTTAAAAGAATTTCAAGTGGAGAAGGAGTCTTCTACACCCACATGAACCCACGACACAAATAAATACCGCCCCCTTTATTTTAGGCATGTGAAAGGAAGAGTCCTTAATGAGGACTCTTAATTTTCTACGCATTACCTTAAATTCTTGATTAGAAATCCTATGTTTTGATGCCAAAATTTATTAAATTTTTTATGACACATAGAAGATTAAGAGTCCTTCTACTCAAAGTATCTAAAATATCAAAAATTTACTCGATGAATTTATTTGATGCATGGGAAGTTGGAGCGCCAAAGGTTGGCGCCCCTTCATCCCATGTGACATCCCTTGGTCCCCTATTTATAGGGGATGCCTCAAATGATTTTCTACTAGGATTTTTTACTAAAATCAAAAAGAAAGGATATGATAAACATAAAAAAAATTTGAAAAAATTTTGAGAAAAAAGAAATGGAAATTTGAGTGGCAAAAGTTGAAGGAAGGGTGGTGAGATCTTCAGCAAGTGTTGCTTGAGTGCCTATATGTTAGAGCCAAAAATCAAATCCTAAGTTGTATGACATCTGAAGAGTATCTTCTTAGTATCATTTTGGTGTTAAGATTGAAAGTAACTGGACTTTGGTGCAATCATGACGCAAGTTCGAAGCCGGCAATATTCTTCATGGGACAAGGCTGCGACAGCGCATCGGTTGGGAAGGACCTTGGTCATCTTCTGTGTGGATCATCATTAGAGGACTTTTACCTTAGAGTCTCATGGAGAACACCAATGTGCCACTTTTTTAATTTGGTGAAAGTATAAAATTCTATCCTTATGCATGCTTGTTTTTGCTTTGATCGATATCGACAAGGTGATTCTAGGGTTTGGATTCTGGCTCGATAGTTTTATGTGATAGAACTACTAATTTGTATGATTTTAAAATTTTTAAAAATTATTTTTTGCTGTGTGGCTAGAACCTAATACTTGCTAGCTGGGATTCTTCATTTTCAATTTGATTTCAAATCAAATCAAATCTGGTTTGAACCCAATGAGAGGAAAGAACCTAATCCAATTGGGAATCCAATCACCTTAATAAATTTCTAACCCAATTAGGTATTAACTGAGTCTAAGTCCTAATCAAATTAGGAATAAGTTTCTCTTATGATTAAGCTTGATCAAATCAAACCCAATCTAAGTCAAATTGAATTCAATTTAATTAGACTTGATTCGAACCACTTTGCTTAATCAAATTAAGTCAATTAGCAATCTAATTGCTAATAAATCCTCCATTAATAGTAGAGTCCCAGTTCAGTGGGACTCTTCTCTAGAGTCTCAGTTCAATAAGACTCTTCAGCCATTAGATCAGATCGAATCTTCTAATATGTGTGACCCCTTGAGTTCGAACCTAAGTTGATAGTATAGAAACAACTTACTATACTAATCGATGTAACCATCTAGCAATAGGATCCGACGTCCGGATAGGCTGTAAGATTGCAAAGTAACATTCTAGAATCTACTGGCATATGGTTACTATATAATTCATCCTTTTGATCCAAATACTCAAGATGACTTAGGATTTAACTGTCAATCTTAATATAGCTGATCACATTGTATTTTAACCTTTCAAATCCATCATATGAATTATCCTGGTTAAAGTTTTACTAAATGAAAATATATTGATGCATTAGCTCCTACTTATTCAGAGTGGTCAATCTCATCTTGACTCAACACCGACTTGACAAATACTTGACTGCATCCAGAAACCTTTCGTCATTGAATTAAAAATTCAGATGGTCTGACATCAAAGTATAGTGAGTTGCTTACAAGATATCATGGTAATATTAGATCAGAGGGATACTTATATCTATATACTTTACAAGCTATTCTTGACAGCAGAGTGCTCTGCAATTGATCACGTTCGATGTGAATGTACTCCTATATTCCATCTGTATGCTATACTAGTGTCTCCACACTTCTTGGTTAAGAGGACAACCAATCCATATGCCACACAACGATCTATACTTGATATTGCTATCGTCCTATTAATAGTATATCATTTGGTCATGAATATATTTGAAGAACTAAATGATAAATTCTCTTTTGTTGATTAAATATAGTCTTAAGGACTTTATCACAACACAGGAGTTCAAATAAGATGGACAAAATGTGATGAAAAAGTTAAATAATTTTTATTAATTAAAAATTTATATATAATTTATAAATATGAGCATAATCATCAATAGGCTGATGATTAACTTTGGAATATAATTTTGAATAATTTTTACTTGGATTAAAGCCAATCGATACAGTATCTTATATCCATCTTCGATTTATGATTGTTAAACTCTTTGATTCTAAGAGCTTTAGTAAATGGGTTGGTCAGGTTCTCTTTTTCATCGATCTTCTAAAGGTCAACGTCACCTCGATCCACGATCTCTCAGATAAGGTGGTAGTGGTGCAGAATGTGCTTGGTGCATTGATGGGACTTATGTTGGGAATTGTATCATAAAGCTAATCATTTGATGATTGTGCTAATTATAAATATATATGAATTAATCAATAATAAAAATTATTTGATTTTTTTCATCACAAGATTACATCTTCTAATAAACTCCTGTGTTGTGTGAAGTCCTTAGTACTACTTTGATCGATAAAAGAGCATTTATCGTGTAGTCCTTAAACTGGTTTGTGAACAAATGATATGCTATTACTAGGATGATAGCGATATCAAGTGTAGGTCATTGTGTGGCATATACGTTAGTTGTCCTTGTAACTAATGGTGTGGAGACACTACTGGTATGGCATGCAGGTGAGATGTAGGAGTACATCATCACCGAATGTGATCAACTGCAGAGCACTTTGTTGTCAAGAGTAGCTTGTGTAAGGTATGGGTATAAGTGTCTCTCCGATTTGAGATCACCATGGTGACTTGAAAGCAACTCACTGTATTTTGGTATCGAACTAGTTGAATTTCTTATTCAGTGATGGAAGATTTTTGGGTGCAGTCAAGTATTTGTCAAGTTGGTGCGTGAGTCAAGATGAGATTGACCCTCCAAATTAGTAAAAGTTAATATATCAATATTTTTTAATTTAGCAAAATTTGGGTTCGAATAATCCATGTGATAGATTTGAATGATTGGAATACAATGTGAATGACTATTACTGGGTTGACAGTCAAACCCTGGGTCTTCTTGAGTATTAGGGTCAAAGGGATGATTATACGGTAACCGTACACTAGTAGGTTCTTGAATGTTACTTCGCCATCATTCGACCTATCCAGACGTCAGGTTTCATTGCTCGATGGTTACATCGATTAGTTTAAAAATTTATTTCTATGCTACTGACTTAGGTTCGAACCTACGGGGTTATACTCAAAAAAAATTTCTAACTGATCATATGGCTGATCAATGATTGAGAATTATTCAAGAGCTTAATCATCAATTCGATTGATGGTTAACCTTATACAAAAGTTGTAATAAATTTATTCACTGAGTATTAATGAATTAATAAAAGATTAATTAGTAATTAGATTACTGATTAGCTCAATTTGATTGAGTAAAAAAGATTTATTAAAATCTAATTAAATTATATTCAATTAGGTTTGACCCGATTAGGCTGAGAGATGTCCTAATCGCTAAAGAAAATTATCCTTGATTTGATCAAAATTTTAGTTCAATCAATTTCTAATTTGATTAAAATTTAATTAAAAAATTATAAATCTAATTAGATTGGATTTCATCTATTCATTGAGGCTTAACTAGATGTGATTTGGCTTGGAGTCAAATAAGGAAACCAAGAGTCCATAAAAGAATGGACTCTTCTTCCCTTGCGCCACAAACTTTGGATGCCACTTCTCATCACGCACAAAAGGTTTTTGCATGAGATTTCTTCATGCCAAAAGGCCTTCTACCCTCCCTTTCTCACATTCAAAATGGATTTAATCTGATGTTAAATGGTATGTTCAAATTAGATTTGAATAAGTTACCATATAGGATAAGGTTTGACCTTATCTATAAGTCTTGCCACCCATTTCCTTTATTCTCTTTCTTTTGTGCGACAAAAAGAGAATGTTTTCCATAAAAAAATAGATAGAGATCTGATTTACTATGAAAAATTTTTGGTTGGGGCATCCCATATTTTATTTGGCACGAATTGGTGAGAGGGGGCGACAACTAATGGAAGAGTCCAAACATTGTTGGACTCTTCACCCTAACTCCTTATACGCCCAAATAAAAGGGGTTTGTTATTTTCTTTTGTGCATGTAAGAGACCAGAGAAGGAGCCCTCCATAGTGAGAAGCCTTTGGGGCATGGGTTCATGGCGTGAAAGAAGAGGAGAGTCTTCTTCTCTTGGGTTAGCGCAAAACCTAGTTTTCTAGGATTTTATTCCTAAGGGTTTGGGAAGAGAGAAAAAGAAGAGAGAAGAGCGTCTCCTCTCTATACTTCTTTCTCATCCTCATCTCCTCCAGATGTTCTTGTTCAATATCTTGAAAGGTTCAAGAGATTTGAAGAAAAGATCTAGATCAGCCAATAAAATGGTCTTCGCACAAGCTAGCACTCCTTAAGAGACCGATCAGATCAAGACTTCGAGTGGACCTTCCGTCGAGGTCAGACACATGTGCGACTGTGAGCAATCAGCGAGGATCCTCTTTACTATATCTCTCAGTAATGATGATCATCAATCTGTACTCAGGTATCGAGTTCTGAACTCAGACTAGAAGTAGATTTGATCTACTGCTCATATGTATGCATGCAGATTTTATCTTATATTTTTCAGATTTTATATGCAACATATCATATCATAGATCATAAAGTAGGTTGATTTATTGATCTGATTATATGCATATTAGATTAATATGATTAATCTAGTTACTTTTTATTATATTTTATTTAAAAAATTTTTGAAATACATGCATGAAATCGCCTACGTTTTTCAACAGTGGTATCAGAGCCTAGGTTCATTATGACATGTTATGTGTGCTTATTAAATCTAAAATTTAATTTTATTTAGATCTGGTATGTGATATCTTAGATCTAAATTTAATTAATGATTGATTGTGCAAACTAAAATAAGATTGTCCTGCTGTAGGGTTTACCCCTTACAGTAATCAGGTTGTCTTAGTTTGTACGGATCTTTGATAAAATCTAATTTTATATGTTGCATATGATGTTTATGATCTGATTTAGTTGTGATATAAGTTGTGATCAGATCAGATGTAATTTAGATTTGATCTAAATTTATACATATATGATATGTGATTAGATTAGATGATCCGATTAGAAGTATTTGGATTAGATTGATCACCAGGCCATCCAGTCATAGGAACAAGAAGGATTTAAAAGCTCTCTCTTTTCATTCGATGGGGTACTCTTATAGCGTATAGTGGTGTCGTGTGATTAAATCTCATGAAGAAAAATGCAAAAGGAAGAACTTACTTTTTTACAAAATCCTAGATCTTAAAATCCTAGGTTTGTTGTATATGATATAAATTTGTATGAAATATAAAATATCTAATGTATATGATTAAAATTATTTTAATCTAAAAAAATAAAATCTAGAATCATAAAAAATTTAGATATGATCTAAAAGGATGTTTATGATTGATTTTATTTTAGAATTATACAAGATTTTTCAGATCAGAAACTCTTTGAAATGTGCTCACACTATTATTGAGTCGACCCAGTTTTGAATTAAGTTGACCCAATACTCTTGTGTAGCTGGCTCAATGTTGATTGAGTCGATCTAATTTCAAAATAAAAAATCTTTACATAAAATTTATTATAAATTATTTATAAAATAAAAAATTAAAATTATTTCAAATCTAAATTTAAACCCATGTTGATGTTGAAACTTAATTAAGAATTAAATATAGAATCGATTAAATCTAGAATTATGAATTAAAGATCTAATATCATTCACATAAAATATAGATTGATAGGTTTATGGGTTAGCTTGATCAGGTCAACTTAATTGAATTTGACCTAAGATTTGACTCAAAGAGTTAATGGACCTAGTAGAAAAATTGATTAAATCTAACCAAATATTGAATTAAATTAAATTAATTTTTTTTTAAAATCAATATAATGGTTGTAGATGGTCAAGTCCATATCTTTGATTAGACGAAATGGATCTTGATTGTGGCTCAGTGGTTGAACCCAAATCATTAGGCTGATCAAATTGAAATTAATTAACCAATTGATATCTAAGATAAGTTTGACATTTCGACCAGTAGTTTTTAATTAGGAGCGGCTTACCTGGCTATTTTGATGGTGTCTAAGGCAAGCTTGGCATATCCTCCCACCGATCTCACTTATTTGACCAATTTGATGGATTATATCTTGATGAGACTACTAAGTGATTCGAGTTGATCTATGTCATTAAGGTTGATCAGGATGACTGATCTAGGTGCCATTTCAATGAGCATGACTCTATTCTAATTCAACAACTTAGTGAAGTCAGTGAGAGGATTGTAGTTTACTGGTTGATCTCTTCTCTTTCTTAATTCATAAATTAAATTTTTTAAATTATCAAGTTCATAAAATGAGCTGGTTATGGTGATAACTAGATCATAGCCTCCCATTAAGATGAATGGCAATGGATCCATTATTTCTGATTGACATTGCAGACGTCATTCGTCTGGCATTTCTCTAAATGATGGAATTATTATTCATCATATGATGACTCTGATGTACTATCTAATGAATGGTTGGATTGGTCGAGCCATACTCAGACCTGATCATTTATTAGTTAGTATCACTGAGTAGGTTCATGTTAATGGTTTGACCTAACCAAGACTTTCAGTCGAGGCCCATCACCTACTGAAATAAAATTTGGGATGAAATTAATTATTAAAAATTATTTGAAGAAATAATTGATTGAGAACCTACCTATAGATGCATATGGGTTGATTGAGTTATACTCGAACCTGTATGCAGTCTGTGTAGATTCTAGTACCCACTAAGAAATTAAGGTAATTCTTCAAATTGAAGGTAGAGACTACCAATTCGACTAAAATAGTGGGAGAACCTTTAGACTAAAGTCCAAATCTTTAGACTTAATCAATTCATAAATATAAAGGTCTTGTATTTTTCTTTCAGTTATAGATAGATGTTTGTTGCTCCATTCACTATTTGACAGTGACTAATTTATAGGACCAACTTTGATAGTTGGTATTGAAAGTTGCAAATAGTTCTAGAGCATGAATGGATCCTATATATAATTATAGATCTAGCACCTGATGTTTTTTCATCCAACACACATGATGCGATCAAAGACACTTATCAGAGGTGGCCAAATGATAGTATCACCATGTGGTGTTATTGAGAGCAGCGAAGAATATGAATTTAGTTGTAAATTCGATGATGCTCAGTGGGAGAAAATCTTTCAAATATTGAAGGAGTTCTTTTGCACCTTTAAAGATGTGTCTTCAGTGGAGCAACAATCCTTTGAGAAAGAAAAGAAAAAGAAGGTGCAAAAGAGTCGTGCTTAGGCTGAGGAGTCTGAACTGACAAAGAGTCTAAGGTTAACCTAGTCTGACAGAATCTCTTGACCCGAATAGGCTAAGGAAGAGAAATCAGTAAAGGATTATAGGACGAGGTACTTTTATGATAACACCTTGTGATTTCTCTAACTATGAAAGTACTACCTAGGTATTGGATATCGAAAGTCCATGCAAATTATTGCAATGACTTTAAGTTAGTAGAAAGATTAGAAACAACAAAAGATTCCTAAATGTTGGACCTAAAAGTCATGTTTTAGTTCTGGCTTTAGGAATTCTCAAGCAAGTTTTTGATTCGAATAATGTCATTTTCAGTGATTGCCACCATTGTCTATTTTGACGAATGTAATTTTTGTAGACCTTTTGACCAAGGATGGATTTACATTGTCAACATAGAATAATTTTTGTGATATCATTATAAATGATGTCAAAATCATGTGTGGATAACTAAAGAAATGGCATTTATGAATAGTCACAGCCGTTAGTGTATAATACATAATAATGTCATGAAAGCCTACCTTTGGTAATTTAAGCTCGATCATATAAATAAGAATAGGATCAACAGGAGATAATTCTCGAAGTCAATGATTGTAAATCATTGTTAACCTGTCAATCCTATCTTCTTAGTAAGATGACCAAGTCACCTTTTGATGAAAAAGAGAATGAGCCAATGATGTTCTGAGTCTGATACATATTGATGTATTGGATTTACAAATATATTTGTTATAAATTTAGATTATTTAAAATATTTAAATAATTCTAAAATAAGATAGAGAAATAAATTGGGAAGAGCATTGAAACTCTTTGATCAGATCAAGAAGGAGAATATTTTTCTGATGAGTTTTTGACATATTTAGAAAAGAATAGGATTCTCTCTTATTGGAATCAACTTTGTTAGACATAGTTCGAACCATGATGGGGTTTACAAGTCTGCCAATCTCTTTTTAGGGTTATGCTCTTAACACTGCTTGTTATGTTCTGAATTGGATTTCGAATTAATCTGTCGTATAGACTCTATATGAGATATGGATTAGGCATAAGCTGATACTCTCTTACCTTAGGGTTTGGGAGTGTTTGTATTATATCAAGTATTTGCAGAATGATTTGCTTGGATTTCGATTCTATATGTATTATTTTGTAGGATACCTCAAAAGGTTTGGGAGATATAACTTCTACCTTGCTAAAGAACAAGAGTTGTTTGGCATTCTTTTTAGAAAAATAGTACCTTGATGAAGGAACTAATGCCTTTAATATGAAACTTATGAAGTTCAACTGATAGAAGAACCGACACAATCTAGTGAATCCATAAAATTAGATTTAATTAAATCAAATCTAGAACCTGTTGTAGAAGCATCATTAAAGAGATCCGATAGAGTATCACATCCGTTGGATAGATACTTCAGTTTCTAGTTCCAGAATGTGATCCTATTAAACTTGATGAAAACAACAAGGATCTGATAACCTACTTGGATGCCATGCAGTGGTCCAACTCTGATTAGTGGCTTGGAGCCATCAAGTCCGAAATGGAGTCCATAATGGTCAATGGTGTATGGATACTTATTGATCCACTCAAAAGGGTAAAGCCCATAGAGTGCAAGTGGATCTTTAATACGATCAGAGGGCACAGATGAGAAGGTAGAGACCTCAAAGCTTGTCTGGTTACCTAAGGATATTGTCAACATTATAGTATTGACCATAACTAGATATTTTCTCCTATGGCAATACTAAAAAATTTTAGATTTGGAACATTCATTTTGATAAGTGATCAAAACGCATGGCTTCATTGAGAATGAAGAAGAACCCTGCAAATATAAATGGGTTAATAGTTTTGTGAATGTATTTTTTGTCTTGTATGTGAATGAAATTTTCTTAATTGGGAAGGATATTTCTTACATTATAGGGAATAAAAGTTTTGCTTTATCATTGTTCTCCATAAAGAACTTAAAAAAAGTATCTCTCATCCTAGGGATGAAGATCTATAGAGATAGATCTAAGAGGCTGCTTAGGTTATCCCAGTTTACATACATAGGATGTTTATGAGTAGAATTTATTCTATCATGTACATTATGTACAAGATAGGATATGGTATACTCACTAAGGCAGTGAGTGGATACCTACAAGATTCGGATAAGAATCACTAGAAGAACATCCTTAAGTATTTAAGAAATATTGAGGACAGGTGACTCGGTTGTAGAGAATCTGACTTAAAACTTAACGAGTATGACTTCAATTTTTAGTTGAATATAATAATAATAAGAATGTATCAGAATACATCCTTATCCTAAATAATAGAGCAATTTGCTGGAAAAGTTCCAAGCAGAAAAATATGGCCAATTCAATTTGTGAGGCAGAATGCATTGCAGCATCTGATGCTTGCAAGGAAGCTGTGTGATTGCACAGATTTACTGGCAATCTAGGAGTGGCTCCTTTCGATGATGGTTCTGCTATATTGTATAGCACTGGAGCCATAGCTCATGCCAAGAAACCGAAGTCTCATTAGCTTACCAAGCATTTTGCATCATTACCATCTTATTCAAAAATCATGGATAGAAGTGATGTTGAACTTTAGAAGATCGACAGAAAGGAGAACTTGACCGACCCATTTACTAAAGCCTGGGTAACTAGGAGTTCTGAGATGATAAATCAAAGATAGGTATATGATACTATACTAATTGGCTTTAGTCCAAGTGGGAGTTGTTGGGAATTGTGTCCTAAAGTCAATCGTTTGATGATTGTGCTAATTATAATGTATATGAATTGATCAATAATAAAAATTATTTGATCTTTTTTATCACAAGGTTATATCTTCTAACAAACTCCTATGTTGTGATGAAGTCCTTAGGACTACTTTGATCGATAAAAGAGAATTTATCGCGTAGTCCTTAAATTAATTCATGATCAAAGGATAAGCTATTACTAGGATGATAGTGATATTAGTGTAGGTCATTGTGTGCCATATGCATTGGTTATCCTCGTAACCAAATGGTGTAGAGATACTAGTATAGCATACAGATAAGATGTAGGAGTACATCATCACAGAACGTGACCAACTGCGGAGTACTCTGCTGTGAAGAGTAGCTTACGAAGGGTATGGGTATAAGTATCCCTTCGATCTGAGATCACCACGGTGACTTGAAAGCAACTCACTATATTTTGGTATCAGACTGACTGAATTTCTAATTCAGTGATGGAAAGTTTTTGGGTACAGTTAAGTACTTGTCAAGTTGGTGCGTGAGTCAAGATGAGATTAATCCCTCCAAATTAGTAGGAGTTAATGTATCAATATATTTTAATTTAATAAAATCTGAGCCAAGATAATCTATGTGATAGATTTGAAAGATTGAAATACAATATGGATGACTATTACAGGATTGACAGTCAAACCCTAGGTCTCCTTGGGCATTAGGGTCAAAGGGATGAATTATATGGTAACCATACACCAGTAAGTTCTTGAATGCTGCTTCACCATCATTCGACCTATCTGGACGTTGGGTTCTATTGCTAGATGGTTACATTGATTAGTTCAAAAATTTATTTTATACTACTGGCTTAGGTTTGAACCTACGGAGTCACACTCAAAAGAAGTTTCTGACTGATCATGTGACTGATCAACGATTGAAAATCGTTCAAGGGCTTAATCGTCAATTTGATTGATGGTTAACCTTATGCAAAAGTTATAATAAATTTATTTACTGAGTATTAGTGAATTAATAGAGGATTAATTAGTAATTAGATTGTTGATTAGCTTAATTTGATTGAGTAAAGAGGATTTGATAAAATCTAATTGAATTAGATTCAATTAGGTTTGACCTGATTGAGTTAAAAGATGACCTAATTGCTAAGAAAAAATTATCTCTGATTTGATCAGGACTAAAAGAAAAGTGTCCTACAAGCCAATCACATGGAGATGCGATGAGACTTTTTTTTATTATTTTTTTGCTCATTTGCATGATATTAGTTATTTTTATTTATGAGGTATTATATTTTATCATTTGCTGTATCATATTATTTATGATTATGATAAACCTCATAGATTAGGATAATGATTTTAGGGCCATGATAAGATCATGCCAGTGAGATCTAAAATCTTGATAGCCTCAATCTAAAATATTTCAGTCATTGGATCATCGAGTCGGAGATCGATGACTTTGGTAAGACTAATACATCCTATATATGCTTGATGGAGAGGGTGGTTGATCTCACAATCTCTTGTGTGGTGATACTAATACAAAGATGTAGGTGCTTATTAGAGAATGAGTTCACTGAACATACCCACAAAAGAATATCTGATGGAGCCTTACAGCATGTCAGCAGATGGTTCTTCAGTGGGAGTGGTGCATGTGATCCATTGACTTAAGATCATCATGGTACCTTGTGTGCATGGATCCTTACTTTGATTTATTTTCTAGCACACCATTTTGAGATGTGTGTGGGATATTCTAGATATGACGAAGTGTGCATGGAGGTTGTGTGTGGTCAATAAGGAATCGATTACTCCTTGTAGGAGGAGAGAACATCCTATGTGATCTCATAGGATGATGACTATGAGAGTCTCTGGATAGAACAGGGATGAACAGTAGATATAGTTTTTACTGGTTCATCAATCGAGTCATCATCACGTCAAAAATAATTTGGATGCCCTCCTTTGTGCGTTGAATTTTTTGGTAGAGTCCTTAATGGCATGGACTCTTGATTTCACGCCTTCTCTCCTTATCCCATGCATCAAGAGTTGGTGTATTAATTTTTTTCAAGTAGAGAAAGAGTCTTTCTACTAGTTAACCTCTTTAGTTTCCATGCAAACTCTTTGGATTACATGAAAAAATTAATTGGAGCATGTAATAGTTAAGGGACGCCAAGAGTTGGCATCCAGTTGGCGTCCCATGGAGTCGCCCCATGTTTATTATTTAAAGGGGGTGCCACAACCAAATTTAATGTGCAATTTTTGGCTAAGGATGGGCATAGAAATGAGAGGAAATAATGAAAAAAATTTGGAAAAAAGACAAAAAAAAAGATGAAGAGAAAGTGGAAAGAAAGGGAGAAGGAAATTGGAAAGCATGTGATGCTTGTCCAAAAATCAGTTTGTTCAAGTATTGAACATCTGATTTATTTTTGTGTGATATGATACTTTGAAAAAAAAATTCTAGAGTGGTACTAGTAGAGGTCATGAAGGCATACAAGTGATGGTGCAATGAGTTCTTGTGAAGAATGATCGGCAGCACACTTGCGAAGAAGGCTGCAGCACCATATCGAGTTGGGAAGGGCCTTGATCAATCCCGTGTGGATCATTGTTGGAGGACTTCTACTTTGGAGTCTTATAGAGATCTCAAAATTATTAGTTCGTGGTCTTCATGGTGGTATATGACTTCTGATCTTCTCCTGATATGTATGTTATTTATGATTTGATTAAAATCATTAAGGGGTTCCTAGGGTTTTGTATTTCGGTGGTCTTGTTTAAATATTAAACTTTATTTTCCAATATTGAATGCATGTTAAAATTTTTGAAATCTATATTTCACTGCATCATCGAAATCCAACAGTGGTATCAGAGCCACTTTTGATTGATTCAGTCAAATTTCATGTTATTTTTGTGATATGGATTAGATCTAGTTCAAACTATGTCAAAATCAATTTTTCTGATTGATGTTTAGTTGATGATTTTGATATATTTTTATTAATGATAAATGTTATCGATCCATGATTGAACCTTGGATATAAAACTTTATGGTCTATAGGCTTGTGTGACAAGTTTAATTTAGATCCTATGATCTATTTTTCGATAGAATTGAAATCCAGTGCATGTGATGCGTAGGGGTCTTAGAATGTTACATATTGATGTACATTGCCAAAACTTAAGGTTTTTGCATTTGATGCATTTACCTAAGATTCAAGGGCCAACCACCATGTTATTGGGCACTTACTATTGTGGGTTGACCATTTTGGTTGTTGTCCGAGGAGTGTGTGGGGTCAGAAAATTTTTGGTCATGGATAGGATGCATCAAACAATGGATTTGGATTTTTGTGCCGATAGTTTAGTTTAACTATAATTCATTGTTCTAATATAATTAGAATTAATATTTATTGATTAAACCAAAATCATGGTTCTAATTTGATTAGAAGCCATGTTTAATTTTGGTTAATCAAATTTGTCATTTACCAAATTTGATTAGGATTTGAGTTATGGGTGATCGAATCTATGTTAACCTAATTGAATTAGGTTTAACCTAAGAATTGGTCTACTCAACTTAAATGAATGACAAATGATTAATTTAAAGTTAAAATTGGATCAAGTGTTGAACCCAAAATCAAAAACCCTTTATGGGTTCTATGCCCATAATTTTGAACATCATAATTGACATATGTTTGAATGGTATCGTAATTGAAATAATATGAGTTGTTTTTATAATATTTTATAATTATTATGAAATATTATGTTGATTTATTATGGACTATGAAAATCCATGTGATGGATATATGCATGAATGCTTACCTGCTAGTTGATTATTTTAATGCATTTGCAAGAGTTGCAATAAGGACTGGTTGTCCTTGATGCATTATATTATTAGCTAAACCTCTTCTTTCTATATTTTCAATTGTTGATTGAGATTTTCACATAATGATGTAAAATTATAGAAAAAAAATTATTTGAGAATAGATAAAAATTATTTCTTTCTATTTTAAATAAAGATCAAGCATTCATGATAGACTTTATGGTGATGAAAACTTGACTACCTAGCGTTTAAGAGCTAAGATACATTAAGATTGACCATGAGATGGTTCAATCTTTGATGCACCTAGGGTTAGACCCTTAGATCATCCTGTGGCTTGGATGATTTTTCAAAGTCCATAACTATTTGTTTTCCTTGATATACTCATTCATGCTGGTAGTTAAAAAAATTAAAATTTAAATTGCATATGATGCATGATTAAATGTTTAGGATGTACTTGAGACCTAAGTCCCTTGATTAAATTATATTAAGTTTTAATGGCGAAGTGTTAAGAACACTACGCATGCCTTCATGCTAAGTCACTATTATGTCAAGAACTATAGTAAGCTTGTTGTACTATTCACAAAGCTTGCTGTGGGGATTGACTTAATACTGTCTTGATGCATAATGAAGGTAATGGTATTGAGCTCATACTAAGTCAATAGAGTATATCAAAAATTATAGTGAGTTTGTTGTGCTATCCACAAGGCTTGCTATAGTGATTGGTATGATGTTGATCGAGTGATGCTTATGGCATATTCTGGTAGTGCTGCCTTATTGTGCTATCCATAAAGATAGTATTATTCAGGTATGATCATATAGAATTGAAGGGTATGATTTAACTAAAATGCTATAGTTTGTTATACTATCCACAAGGTTATAAGTGTTTTAGAGACAAAAGTTATGTTGAGAGTTGCATGAGATACAATTAGTAAAGAGTTACTTATCCTTGAACTCATAGGAGCTTGTTGTGCTATCCATAACGCTTTTTATGAGAAATTGGAATCTCAACCCCCACTAAGGAACTTTATAATAATATTTTTTAATTTTATACTTGAGGGCTATGAAATTCGTTAAAATAGTGGAAGACATAATTAGATAAAAATCCTCGTTTAACTTGTGCATGTCATCATGAATAGTCTTTTTTATGTTCTAATATACAAATTTACATCTTTACTATCACTGCTTAGGATATTCTTTAAACTTGACCAAACTTAAAGGAATGGTTAAGAAAAAGAAGGTGAAGAATGTCTTCACCATAGGTATCTAATATCATTATAGTATTGATGAGCGATAAAATTGTAAGAATTGTCTTGCAAATATGAAGTAGTAGCAGGATGCAAAAATTATATGTGATACAAATTAATAATTTATTGAGTGTTTTAACTTTAAAATTTTAGGTATGTGGTACCTTATATAGGTTCCACTTATGCAAAGTGTTTGCTGGACTTATAAAGCTGAAGTGAGGTGACTACTTGCCTTTTGATATTGATGGATGGTCCATCATGCTAAGGCTGTAGGAACCTATTTATTTAGAAACTAGTAGATCATTGTTTATCAGAAACATTATTTCAATCCCTATGTTATTGTAACATAGATTTGAAATTAATATTAAGAGTAAAAGTTACTTTCCTTCTGATAAATTTTGTGGCTATGGTCTTATATTTTTGTCACTCAATAATGTTCTTCATATTGATGAGAACAAGAAATAAATATGTGATGGTCACATATCTTAGGATAATAAGGTATTAAGTCTTGAACATATGGATGTTCGAAAGGCTAATAATATCTCAACCCAGAGATAGACACTTCATATGTGATATGATATGTTCTCTAAAATACTTCACAAATATTATTCTCATTTTGAAAAATATTCTAGAAATTGCTGTATGAATTAGATACTATAAAAATCTGTTACGAATACTCCATATGAGATATGAAAAAGGAAGAGGCAGGTTGCTCGCTTATGTGAAAAGTGTTGATGTACATAAGTTTGTACTAGAACAGATTTTTATAAGTATATAGGTTATCCCAAAAGAATAGTATGTAACACTATTTCTACCACCCTACTTGACAAATGTGTTTTGTCAGTAGGTATGCCACCTTTTAGGAAAAAAAAATTTTTAGAAAGGGATAATGGGAGAATAATTGAACTTGAGAAGTTCAAGACCTATGAACTATCTTAACCTATGGAGAGTCCACAAGTTGATTCTCGATCAGATGTGCTCATTGATGAGGCACAATTATGAAAAATATCTCCTCATCGAAGGTCAATCCGAGTATGTAATATACCACTTTAATATAGGTTTTGTCATTGAGAATGATGATACACTATACATTATTGTGAATAATGTTTCCTTGACCTATTCGGAGAACGTCATGAGTAGAGACTCTGACAGTCGGCTTGAAATCATAATATTCGAAATAAACATCCTGAACATCAACTAAGTATTGACTATGGTGGAAGCATCTATGGGTATGACCCAACAGGTTGCTATTAGGGATGCCTATTCAATTTTTTTTGCTATTGCCATACAGAATCTAGAGAAGCAGTCTCTAATGAGAGGACAAATGCATTTGTGAATTGAGACAAGTATTGAGGAGATGGTACTTCTATTTTTGATAGGATAGTCAAAATATTTGACTCTATCAAATATAGATGAACTATGTGTGTGTGCAAGAAGATAAGTGAAAGTTCCACTAACTTCTTGATTATGTATGTGGGTGACATCCAGTATATTGGGTAGGTAGTCCCGATGTTGCACTCGATCAATGATATGCTTATCACAAATATTTTTCATGATAGACTTGGGTTAAGCATTCAATATACTTAGCATTTATAAGGATAGATATTAGTGGATGCAGAGCTTGTCCCAGTCTAAGTACATGGAATTTATGTTGAAAGGGTTCAACATGAATGGGTATAAAGGAGTTTACTTATCTATATATTCAATGTACCAAGCCTGATGAGATTTATGCCTTGTGCATAATCATTGATTTCAAGTAGATCCATGATAGGATATTTTGAAAACTATGAAAAGCATTCTCAAAGTACTTGAGAAGTACTAGAGGAGCAGTGAATTGGAAGAGTTTCTAGCAGCAAACTGTGTTTGACTCAGTTAATTAGTGTTAGTAAAGATTGCTAAGAAAAGTTGCCTGATGAAGGGTTCATCATTAAGTTGGGTGTCGTCTCACCGAGTACCCACGCACATCCTAGGCACTTTCACCTCATCATAATATGATCATAAAATGAGTTAATATTAAAGAATAGTATAAAAGGACCAGTTCACTAAGGCTTACATAGCAGCAGTGTAATCGTCATCTTGATTGCATGGACATCAGGTATAGGGACGATTTGCTTTAGTGCAAGAGGGAGATTGAAAGAATAGTGCCCTATAAGCCAATCGCATGGGGATGCGATGGGACTTTTCTTTATTATCTTTCTGCTCATTTGCATGATATTAGTTATTTTTATTTATGAGGTATTGTGTTTTATTATTGCTCCATCATATTATTTTTGATTATGATAAATCCCATAGATTAGGATAATGATTTTAGGGCTATGATGAGATCACGTAAGTGAGATCTAAAATCTTGATAGTCTCAATCTAAAATATTTTCAGTCGTTGGATCATCGAGTTGGAGATCGATGACTCCGATAAGACTGGTACATCCTATGTATGCTCGATGAAGAGAGTGGTTGATCTCACAACTACTTATGTGGTGACACTAATACAAGAATGTAGGTACTCATTAGAGAATGAGTTCACTGAACAGACCCACAAAAGAACATCTGATAGAGCCTTACAGCATGTCAACAGATGGTTCTTTAGTGGGAGTGGTATATGTGATCCTTTGACCTGAGATCACCATGGCATCTTGTGTACATGGATCCTTACTTTGGTTTATTTTCTAGCACACCACTTTGAGATATATGTGAGATATTCTGGATACGGCGAAGTATGCATGGAGGTTGTGTGTGGTCAATAAGGAATCGATCACTCCTTGTAAGAGGAGAGAACATCTTATGTGATCTCATAGGATGATGACTCTAAGAGTCTCTGGCCAAAGCAGAGATGAATAGTAAAAATGATTTCTACTGATTCATCAATCGAGTCATCATCATTAGATCGAGATACATATGGTTAGGTATTTGGGTTTGACATATTTTCATACCCATGGCCTTTTCGGGATGTTGTGTGATCGAATGATTGAATTGCACGATAACTCACCACAAAAGGATAATTTTGATATTTTTATCAAATTTTAAATCTTTTGGATAGTCATGATACATTGTCAGATGTCAATCTTGACTTGTAAATTTTTAGAATTAAAAGAGTTTAATTCGAGAATCAATTAGAAAGATTCCTAGTTGATTGGGACTCTCGAGCTGATCTAATCCAATCAGATTAGGATTACATCGAGAGTTTGGGTTCACTGCTAGCTAGATTTGGAACCCAATGGGTCACACACAATAGAAATTTGATCTTGATCCAATCAATTTGAATTTATTATAAATTCAATGGGTTAATTGAATTGCTAGCACATGAATTAGCCCAAGTTTCCAATTGGGTTCAGTGCAAATGTGTTTGTGCTAACCTAAACTTGTTGCTTTGACCTAATGTGATTGGGTTTGAACCATCTAATTAATTAGTTGGTTTTATCTGGTTTTATGGAAGTGTTCATGTGGAACCAGCCTCCTCCATGTCAAAAACCACACGCATAAAAAAAGATGGTGTCACATTTATTTTGGGTTTAAGGAAGGAGTGTCTTTCTTTAATACTTATCTTAAAATTCTTACATGTTCTACTCGTTCCTTAAATTTGTATGCCATCTGATGGTGCCTTAGGATGTCGGATGTGGAAGAGGAAGTGGAGTCCTTCTCTTGGAAGGAACTCCATGCCAAAATAAGTATTGGACATCCCATTATTTGGCGTTGAATTGGAAGAGTCCAATTCACTTAAAACTCTTCATTCCTTCCATTTATTTCCATGCATTTGTTTTAGTTCATCATGTCATCAGATGACCCTTGGAATTATAGGCACAGAAGAGGAGGAAGAGTCCTTCCCTAGCAGGGAAACCATATGCCAAAAATAATTTGGACGCCCCCCTTTGTGTGTTGAATTTTTTGGGAGTCCTTAATGGCATGGACTCTTGATCCAATATTTTAAATTACTTTTTATATATAAATACATACTTTCAAACTTTTAAAATATTTAAATATTCTAATAATTTTTTATGTATAAAATATAATTTTTAAATATATGAATGTGCACTAAAAGCTTAGAGATAATAAGAAACTCACAGTCAGTCAGATCCAAATAATTTATAAATACTATTAGCTTTCAATTGAGGAGAGATTTAGAATAGAGAGAGAGAATCCTAGTCCAAGACAGTTTGGGTTAGATCATGAGTTGAGCTTACACATCTTGGATTGATCTAAATATAATCAGATTGGGGTCCAATCCACGAAGAGGTTTCACATAAGGTTGGCTTTTTTCTCTCTTTTTTTATTTTCCTTTCTCTCTCTTTTTTTTTCTTCTCTTTCTTTTCTTTTCTTCCTCTCTCTCTCTCTCTTTTCCCCAAAACACCTGATGGAAAGTGCAACAAAGCTTCCCATCGCCAAAAGGAAATATAGAAAAAGGAGGGAGAGGCAAGAGATGGGTGGTCCGATGGTGGCCAAGGTGGTCGGTGTAAGATGTATATGCTAGGAAATGCTATCATATGGTGTTTTAGTATGCATGTAGAGATTTCAAAAATTTTTAATACATAGCGAAAGAGAATTTTAAAAATTATTCAATATCATTCTAGGATAACTATGCAACAAAACGTACCAATATTATGTCAAGACAACCTTATGTCAGAATGATATTAAAATAAATCTCTAATTAGATCTAATCTAATCAAGCATGCATATAGAGATTATATCTCAACATAATCCAGACATCATCATATATACAAGATTAATATTCAAGTAAAAATAAAACTCTGACTTTTACCTTTATGCGGGTAGGTCTTCATCGTGATCCGATGATCCGTGGATATCTTCTTGGTCCGTTGAAGCCATGATCCAATGATCTATGTATATCTTTAAGATTCTTTTGAAGCTATACAAGTGTTGACTTCTACAGATATCCACACGAGGCTGATCTGATCAGAAGATCCAGATCTCACTAGGATGCTCACTTTCTTGTAGAGTCACTCCTTGGATTGTCGAATCTTTGATCTCTTATGATTTTTTTTTAAAAAATCTAAGAGATCTGTTGGAGGATCAAAAAATTAGATCTAATCTGATTTCTTTTTTCTTTGTCTTCTCAAGAGAAAGAAGAAAATCTAAAAAAGAAGAACAAGAGATCAAATCTCTTTTCTCTTCCTTCTGTCCAACCTTGAACTGATCATAGAGAAGAAGGCATGTCCAACTCTTAAACATCTGTGAAGAAAAAGGGGAGAGAAAGTCATGTCCAACTCTTCGACAAAGAGGGAGAGAGAGGAAGAGACCTTAACAACCAACCTTTGGTTGTAAGAAAGAAAGGATGAGGAGTCAAAAACCCCACACCCACCCATTATGTGCACCATCCTTTTTCACTCACGCCTCCTCATATTTTCTCTCTTTTCTTCACATTAAACCCTCTCTCAAATCATCGTATGATCTGATAAGGAGGCACCCCTTTTAAACCATATCAAATAGGGTTTGTTAGGGTTTAATTTGTTTAGAGTCCTAGAAGAGGACTCTTCTCTATTGCCGCCACCACCCTTGTGCCCCTCTCTTTGTGCACCTATGTTTCTGCACGTAAAAGCATCGATAAAAATCTGGTTGGGCATCCCTCTTAGGCATGGATAAGGGGAGAGAGTCCCAGTCCAATGGGACTCTAGTTTTTTAATTTAATTTCAATCTGATTCAAATCTAAATTGAGTCAAATCCAATTAGGAATTAAGTCCAAATCCTATTTGGACTCAAAAACCCAAATTAATCCAAATCCAATTTGATCCAATCTGATTTAATTCAACCCATATTTGATCAAATCAAATAATTAGCAATATTTATAAATTAGTCTTCCTATAACTTACTAATTCTTAGTAAGTCCTTCATATAACTTTTACATATAAGTCCAATCATCAATCAAATTGATAATTGGATCCCTTTATGATTCAAAATCATCATTCGATATTTCGATCAGTCAGAACCTTTTTTGTGTATGACCCCATAGGTTCTATTCTATCTGGTAGTGAGATATATTTTGATTTTCATCAAAATATTATTGAAATTTTTTTTAATGGATTGGAATAATTCCAACTCTATCCATCAAGGGTCATTGATCATCAAGATGATGCTCTATGAGTCTTACAATCCATCAATAATATCTAGCAGTATATAGTGACAATCCAGTAGAATAAAAGTAATGAATCTTCAGGTGTAGCTATCGTGTGATTCAATTCTTTTATCATAAGTTCTGACTAGATGGAGGTTATAGAAGACTTGTCAAACCCTATCGTTTGTCATATATAAGATTGGCTCAACTCGTGTTCATTTATGAATTTTTATAGAATTTTTTTTCAGTATTCACGTTTGCTTTGGTCAAAAATTTTCTGAACTCAGTCTCGTGAATCGCATAGGACTTCTCTTTTTTTATTAGGATCGATTGATCCCTTCTAGGTACATATTCTATTCTTATAATAAATCTACTACAACCAACATACACCTCAAGACTCCATATGGCTAGGAGATCGAGTTATGATATAGTCAAACTACAGCAATCTCATTGTGAATAATCGAGGCATCACAGGTCAAAGAACCACTCAGACTACTATAGTATCGAGAATGTCATTGATGAGTAGACATCTAGGTGACTTCTTTTGTTGATCAGTTCGTTACCTTTATTCTCTAACAAACACCTATACTCTCGCTCAATGTCTTCACACTATAGATTCGAGATCATCTTTTCATAAGTGATTTGTGTACCAACATATCTGGATCGATCACCATCTCTGTGATGATCCATGATTGGGAGTAATTTATGAATTAACCATCAATGATATATGCCTTAAATTCTCAACTCTTGAGAATATGTGTGATCATCTTATTAATTCATTGGACGATTCATGAATATATATACTATATGAATGATAATTAACTATCTTAAATAATTAGATCAAGTACGAAATTATATACTAGAAAGAATTAATATGTCAGTCCGATTAACTTTTAGGGCATACATCTAACAATCTTTCACTTGCACTAAAGTCAATCTACCATAGACTTAAGCCTCATCTTCTCAAGATGTGCTTTGGTTTTTTGCTGGTAAGATGCTTTAGTATGTGGATCCGTCATATTTTCATGGGGTCTACTCTGACCCTTGAAGTCTTACTTCTGAAAATAGTCATGAATAATCGCTCTTATGTGCTAGAAATTTCAATGAGACTTAGACTCCTTAACTAAAGCAATGGCATCTCTATTATTATACTATAGTATTGTGCCATCTAATGACATCACCCCAGTTCTGTAATAAATCTTTTTTAACCAGAAGGCTTCCCTAGCAACCTCATAAACAATGACATACATGGCTTCTGACATTTGCAATGATCAGTTATTTGGAACTCTTCTAATTTATCGAATCTACACTGCATAAGGTAATATTTTTTCTGATGTAGACTCTCTACCATTAATATCATATATAAAGTTTGATTCATTATATCTTTTTACCCTTAATTTGATTCTCCTCAAAGATCATTTATATATCTTAAGTGCTTCTCAAGTCTTAAAAATATTTTCATAGCTATTTAGTACTCTCAGTTTGAATTTAACTGATATTTGCTTGTGACACTCATAGCAAAAATATATCGGGTCATGTATATAGCATACATGAGGCTCCAGTTAGAAAATATATCTCAAAACCAATCATTAGCCTATTGATGATTGTACTTATATTTATAATTATATATGAATTTTCATTAATAAAAGTTATTTGATATTTTTATCACATTTTGTCCATCTTATTTGAACTCCTGTGATTATGATGAAGTCCTTCAAACTATATTTTATCGACAAAGAAAGATTTGTTGTTTAGTCCTTAAAACATGTTCACGACCAAATAATATGCTGTTAATAGGACAATAGCAATATCAAGTATAAGTCATTGTATGCCATATGAGTTGGTTGTCCTCTTAAAAAAAGAATGTGGAGACACTGGTATGGCATGCAGGAGGAATGTAGGAGTATATTCACATCGAACATGACCATTTATCGAGCACTCTACTGTCAAGAGTTGCTTGTGAAGGATATGGATATAAGTGTCTCTCAGATCTGAAATCACCATGGTGACTTGTAAGCAACTCACTATACTTTAGTACTGGACCATCCGAGTTTATAATTTAGTGACAAATGTTACTGGGTGCAGTCAAATACTTATCAAGTTAGTGCATGAGTCAAGATGGAATTGATCCTTCTGAATTAGTAGGAGATATGCATCAGTATATTTTAATTTAGTAAAACCTCAGTAATCCATGTGATGGATTTGAAAAATTGAAATATAATATAGTAGACTATATTAGAGTTGACAGTCAAATCCTAGGTCACCTTAAGCATTAGGATTAAAAGGATGAATTATATGATAACCATACACCAGTAGGTTCTAGAATATTGCTTTGTAATCCTTTGACCTATCCAGATGTCGAGTCCCATTGTTAGATGGTTATATTGATTAGTATAGAAAATTATTTCTATACTATCAGCTTAGGTTCAAACTTATGGGGTCATACACATTAGAAGATTAGATCAGATCTAATGGCTGAAGAGTCCAATTGGATTGTGACTCTGGTGAAGAGTCCCACTAGGATTGGAGCTTTGGAGGAGAGTCCCACTGGATTGAAACTCTACTATTAATGAAAGATTTATTAATTATTAGATTGCTAATTGACTTAATTTGATTAAGCAAAGAGCTTTGGATCAAGTCTAATTGAATTGGATTCAGTTTGACTTAGTTTGATTTGATTTGATCAAGCCTAATTGTAAGAAAAATTTGATCCTAATTTGATCAAGACTTGGGTTCAGCTAATTCTTAATTAGGTTAAAAATTTATTGAGATGATTGAGCTCTTAATTAAATTAGGTTCATTTCTATTATCGGGTTCAAACTAGATTTGATTTGATTTAGAATTAAATTTAAAATGAAGAGTCCCAGTCGGTAGGGACTCTATCCTTATCCATGTGCCACCCTTGGACCCATCTCTTATTCTCAATGCCAAATTGGTTTTGGATTGAGATTTTTGGGGTGTTGAGAGTGGGCCTAGTAAGGGTGGGTGGCAAAGCATGATGAGTCATGATCTTAGCTCTTACTTAATTCGAATGCGATCCGAATTAGAGATTAGGAGATAAGAACAAAAGGAATTTTTCAAACTTAGAAAGAAGGGTAGTGCCTAGGGATTTTTTTCCAAATTTTTTTGAAGACTTTTTGGTATGAAAAATACCAAATTTTCATCTTCACACCATCTCTCTTTTTCTAAAATTTTTGGGATGCCAAAAATAGTTTTGGCATGGAGATTATTGCGCCCTCCCCTTTGACCAAAATCCTAATCCCCTTGTTATATTAAGGGGGCTCCAATAGTGGATGCCCCATATATATGTTCTTCTTACTGGTTTTAATTTTTCTTCAGAGCTCTCTTTTCTCTCTCTTCCTCTTCTAGATCTTCTCTTCCTTTGGAGCATCAAGATATCAAAAGAAGAAGAGGAGTTCAGCCCTTGAAGATTCTTGCAAGCTAGCACTTTCAAAGAGCCTGATCTGTGCCGATCTTTATGTGGATATTTGTAAAGGCTAGACATCTTTGTACGGCTGCGAGCAATTTGAAAAAGCATCTATCCAAGTGTTGGACCAGCAGAGATCAATAGTTTATAGTTTGATAATGGTTTCTAAACTTGTTTGATTATTTTTTGATAGATCTAAGAGTTAGATCTAGATCACAGCATCGATTAGATCGATATAGTTTTTATTTTTAGATCTTAAATAAATGTTAAATCATATTATAAGTCTTGGTATGGTAGTCTAAATTAAATCTTATGCATATAAATTAGATTAAATTATTTAATCTAACACATCCGCTGCATAAAATTTTAAAATTACATGCATAGCACTGCCCTATGTTTCCTTTAATGGATATCAGAGCCAGGTTTATTATAATATGATTTAATATACTTTTAGATCTGATTATAAGCTATTAAATCTGATTATTTGTTATTTAGATTAGATCTAAATATATTTTATTTTTAGATCTGATTTTTTATATGATAGATTAGATGATCTGAGTAACAGAGTACTCAGATTGGGTAATCACCAGGCCATCCGATTATAGGAGCAAGTAGGATTACATGACCCTCTCTTTCTATTCAATGGGGTGCTCTTATGGCATGTAGGGGTGCCACTGTGAGATTTATAAAGAAAAAAATGAAAAGAAAAACTTACTTTCTTGCAAAATCTTAGATCTTGAAATCTTAGGATTTGTTGTATGTGATGCAAGTTGCAAAAAAAATTAGTTACATTTAATCTTAATAATCAAAATTATTTTGATTTAAAATCATAAAAATTTATATATGATCTAAAAAGATTTTATAATTTAATATAAAAATTTACATAAAAAATTATTTCAAAACCTAAATCATATTGATGTAAAAACTTAATTAAGAATTAAGTATTGAATCGATTAGATCTAGAATTATGATTTAAGATCTAATGATATTACATAAAATATGGGACATGGGTTAGCTCAAATTAAGTCCTCTAAATTAGATTAGACCTAAGGTTAGAATCAAAGAGCTAATTGACCATGTAGAGAAATTAATTAAGTGTAACCAAATATTGAATTAGATTAAATCAAAATTTTTTTAATACAATAGTTGTAGATGGTCCAGTCCATATCTTTGATTAGACCAAATGAACCTTGATTGTGGCTCAATGGTTGAACCCAAATCATTAGGTTGATCAAATTGAAACTAATTAATCAATTGAAACCCAAATCTTCTTTCGGATTATGCTTGCTGTCGCTGCACACTTAGATTATGAGATCTGGCAGATGGATGTCAAAACTATTTTTCTTAATGGAGAGCTAGAAGAAGAGGTGTATATGATACAGCCCGAAGGGTTCACATCCACAGACGAGTCGAAAGTGTGCAAGTTGAAAAGGTCAATTTATGGGCTTAAGCAGGCATCGAGGAGTTGGAACATGCATTTTGATAAAGTAATCAAAACGTATGGCTTCGTTAGGAATGGAGAAGAGCTTTGCATCTACAAATGGGCTTGCGATTCTGTAGTCATTTTTCTTGTGCTATATGTGGATGACATACTGTTACTAGGAAATGACATCCCAGCTTTGCAGAGTGTGAAGCTATGGTTGTCATCACAGTTTTTCATGAAGGACTTGGGAGAAGCATCCTACATCTTAGGGATGAAGATCTATAGGAATAGATCTAAAAGGTTACTTGGATTGTCCCAATCCACGTACATTGATATCTTGTTGAAGTAGTTCATCATAGATAATTTCAAGAAAGATTATCTTTCGATAGACCATGGAATTACTCTTTCCAAGAAGGATTGTCCGACAACTCTTGAGGAGAGAGAGTGCATGAGTAGAATACCATATACTTCGATAGTGGGATCTATCATGTACGCTATGACATCTACAAGGTTGGATGTGGCCTATTCACTAGGGGTAGTGAGTAGGTATCAGTCAGATCCGGATGAGAAGCATTGAAAGATTGCAAAAGCAATTCTTAAGTATTTGAGAAATAGTAATGATCAATGGCTTATCTATGAAGATTTTGATCTGAAACTTATGGTATATATTGATTCTAGTTTTCAGCCAGATTATGATGATAGCAGAAGCATGTTGGGCTACGTATTTACCTTGAATGGAGGAGCTGTTTGCTGAAAAAATTTTAAGTAACATACTGTGGCCGATTCTGTATGCGATGTGAAATACATTGCTGCATCGGATGCTGTAAAGGAGGCGGTGTGATTGCGAAAGTTCATTATCGAGTTGGGAGTTATACCTTCTCTTGATGATCCTATCCTGCTGTATTGTGACAGCTCCAGTGCCATAGCTCAGGTGAAAGAACCTAAGTCATACCATCGTACTAAATATATTCTACACCGCTATCACCTAGTGTGAGAGATCGTGAACCGAGGTGACGTCGAGCTTCAAAAAATCGATGAAAAAGAAAACCTAGCCGACCCCTTCACTAAAGCTCTCAGGATCAAAGAGTTCGATGACTTCAAATGGAAGATGAGTATAAGATACTGCCCCGATTGGCTTTAGTCCAAGTGGGAGTTGTTGGGAATTGTATCTTAAAATCAATCATGTGATGATTGAGTTCATCCTTGTATATGAATTATTGATTATTGAATAATAGTTATTCTGATATTTTTCATCACAAAGTGACATCTTCCTTGAACTCTTGTACTATGATGAAGTTCCTAGAATTATGCTAGTGTACGATAAAGAGAGAATTTATCATATAGTTCTTAAACAAGTTTGCGACCAAATGATACGTCATTACGGGATGATGATGTTTATCGAGTGAAGGCCGTTGTGTGCCATATGGCTTGGTTGTTCTCTTAACTAAGGAGTGTGGTGACACTGGTATGGCATATAAGTGAGATGTAAGGGTACATCGTTACTGAATAAGTGACTCACCTACTGAGCATTCTGCTGTCAAGAGCTGCTCGTGAAACACATGGATATAAATATCCTTCAGACTTGAGATCACTATAGTGACTTACAAGCAACTCACTATGCTTTAGTACCAAACTATCTGGATTTTTAATACAGTGACGAAAGGCTACTGGTACAGTCAAGTACTTACGAAGTCAGTGTGTGGATCAAGATGGGATTGACTCCTTTGGATTATTGGAGTTGATGTATCCCTGTATTTCAATTTAGTAAAGCCTCGATTAGGATAATCCATGAGATGAATTTGAAAGGTTGAAATACAATGTGGATGAAGCAATTTCGGTTGACAGTTAACCTGAGACCATCCTAGAGTATCCAGGGTTAAAAGAATGAATTATGCAGTAACCATGAGTATAAATTTTGAAATATTCTTTTGCAATAATTTGATGTATCTGGACGTCGAAAACCATTGCTAGATGGTATCTCGATTAGTACAGAAATTGGTTCCTGTGCTACCGGCTTAGTGTTTGAACCTATGGAGTCACTTACACAAGTCAGATAAAGTAGGAAGGAATTAACCTATGTTTATATGTCCAATCTGGAAGTACTTGACTTGATTGAATATATAAGCTAACTTGATTGAGAATTGAGTTATGGATCAAATAGGATTGAAGAGTTGACTATGTCTAGCTAGCACTACACATGAGGTTCAGGTTCAATCCTGGAGATGAACAATTTCTATCTATGATTCATGGAACATATGAAAGATTAGATTTAAGTACTAATTAATTTTAGATTAGATCTGAATTAATTAGACTTAAATATGTTCAAAATTTAAGTTAGACTTGGTACAAAAGTCCTAAAGAGTTTAGAATTGATAGCCTTTCGAAATTATTTCGAACCAACTTCAAATTTGATTCGAATCGAACCTGTTTTGGATGAGATATGAGTATTTCTACTTGCACTGAGAATATCCACTCATGAAGCATGACCAAAAATTGATTTGGTGCTTATTTGGGGTGTCCCAAGTGGGTGTGAGAGTGGGTGCAAAGTGGATGTCATAAGTGATGATAATTATATCTCATATAGGAGTCCTTCTTTCATGAGTATTGGACCAATTCAAATCAGATTTGAATAAAAAATCCTTCTCTCATTGGATCATAAGAATTATCTATAAATAGAGAGGGTCTCTACCTATAGATGAAATAAGAGAATAAAATAGCAAACAAATCAAATTGAGGGAAGAAAAAAAGAGAGAGAGACAGGCATGTGAAGAGAGAGGTTCTTCATCTTCTATATCTCTCCCTTTGTTACCGCCTCCTCTCCTTGGACGTGGATCCTTCTTGGGCATCCTACCTACTGGTGTGAGGTGTTACATCATCATATCTCATTTCTCAATTAATTGTGTATGCGAAGCCAGTTGGATTGGAGTTCATCCTGCTTTCCTGCAGCGTTTGACGTACATGCGAAGTAGAGAGTCTGCATATCCAAGCCTCCATGAAGGTTTATATCAGATAATTTGAGATTTGATCCCTGGTTCCACTGCGATTATGGTAAGGATTTGATTCTTAAATAAGTAGAATATTAAAAAAAAATTTTAGATGCAACCTGAGCATTCTGGAGAGAAACTGTTTCCTTTCCTTCAAGATCTGCAATCAGAAGCCTACTGCGCTTACTAGCATTCCCGTGGAGGGCTGATCGGTCCGCGGAGCTTCGTGTGGACCATCTGTAGAGACCGAATGCTTGTGCGGCTACTCGACATTAGTGAAAGCTTCATACCACACTTACCAACAGTGGAGATCATCAACCCATGAAAAGGTGATGAGTGTTAAACTCTACCGACATAATCTAAAGGTTAGATCAAATTCAGGGCATTGATGTGATCGTTGCAGTTTTTTATTTTATTTTAAATTTTATATATAAATTTTTTATGTCATAGATCCTAAATGGTAGTTTAGATCTGATCAAAGACATGTTTAGAAGATTAAAATATTTAATCTTTTATTATTTCATTGTAAAATTTTAAAAATACATGCTTTGAACTACCCATTTTTCTTTCAGGATCTTGGTCTGATAAATAGGGATATTTCTTCTACTTTCCTGATGGACATGAGATGCTCATGAAACTTAAGGCATTCTTTATGAAAAAGAAGTTCCTTGGTAAAAAAATTGATGTCGTTAAGAGCAAGCTTGATGAAGCTTGATAGGTAGAAAAACTGACTCTTACACAAACCAACAGAACTAGAGTTGATTAGATCAAATCTAGAGCCCGATGTAAAGATATCTTTGAGTAGATATGGTAGAGTACCATATCAGTCGAATAGATACTTTGGTTTCTAGATTCAGGATGGATATTTGATATCCCATATGGTTGCAATATAGGGTTCTAACTTTGAGAAGTGGCTTGTAGCCATTAAATCTAAAATAAAGTCTATGAAGATCGATGATGTATGGACATTCATTGATTCACCTAAATGGATAATACTCATAGGGTGTGAATAGATTTTAGATAGATAAGAGGTGCAGATGAAAAGGTGGAGATCTATTAATTTTATTCGATTGCCAAAGGATTTCATCAAAATTATAGTGTTGACTATGATGAGATATTTTTTTTATGGCAATCCTCAAGTCCATTTGGATTGAATCAAGCTTCTCAGAGTTGGAATATATATTTTGAACATATGAATTTATTGAGAACAAAGTAGAATTTTGTATGTACAAATGGGCTAATAGTTTTATAAAACTATTCTTTATGCTGTTTGGATGAAATTCTCTTAATCAAGAACGACATCCCTATATTACAGAAAATAAAAGTTTGGTTGTCATCTTTGTTTTCCATAAAAGTTTGGAAGGTTATTAGAACCATCCTTAAGTATTTATGAAATACTAAAGATCAATGGCTCGTTTATGGAGAGTCTGACTTAAAACCTGTGGAATACTGATTCTAATTTTTAGTTGGATCGAAATGACAAAGTTGTGTTAAGTTATATTTTTTATCCTAAAAGAAAGAGCGACATGCTAGAAAGGTTTCATACAATAGTTAGAAGCTAATTTTATTTGCGATATAAAATTTTTTACAGCATTTGATGCTAGTAAAGAAGTTGTTTGATTATGAAAGTTCATCAGTGAGCTTGGAGTGGCACCCTCTATTGATGGTTCAGTCCTTCTGTATTGACAGCAGTACTAGAGCCATAGCTTAAGCTGAAGAATTGATATTCCATCTGAGAACCAAACACTTCTTGCAATGCAATCACTTTATTCGATAAGATTGAAATAAAGTCGACCTTAGAAAGATCGACTGAAAGGAGAACTTGATCGACCCATTAACTAGAGCAATTAGATCTAATGAGTTTGATGATCTCAAATAGAAGATGGGTATTTGATTCTCATCTGATTGGCTTTAGCCCAAGTGAGAGTTGTTGGAAAATATATCCTAAAGCCCATCATCTAGGTTGTAGATGATTGTGCTCTATATATGTATATGAATTATAAAATAATAAATATTATCTGGCAGATTCATCATAAGGAATACATCTTCCTAAATAGAACTCATATGTTATGATGAAGTCCTTAGAGCAACTTTCAAAATGATAAAGGAGGATTTATCATGTGGTTCTTAAATCTTGCTTGCGATCAAATGATACAATTATTACTAAGATGATAATTGTATCGAGTGTAGGTTGTTGTGTGCCATATTAGTTGGTTATCCTCTTAACCAAGGCATGTGGTGACATGGATATGGCATACGGATGGTATGTAGGAGTACATTTCACTGAGCGTGACTACTTTCAAAGGACTCTACTGTCAAAGATTGTTCTGATGGGATATGGGTATAAGTGTTTCTCTGACCTGAGACTATTTTGATGACTTACAAGTAACTCACTGTGTTTTGATGCCAAACTATCTGAATATCCAATTCGGTGATGGAAGGTTACTGGATATAGTCAAGTACTTGTGAAGTCTGAGTGCGAGTTAAGATAGAATTGACCACTTCAAGTAAAATTGGAGATGATACATCACTGTATTTTAATTTAGCAAAATTTTGACCAAAGTAGTCCTAGTGAAGAGACACAGAGTTTTTAAGATTGAGACACAATGTGGACCACTCTTTCTGAGTTAACAGTTTAACCCTTAATCATCCTTAAGCATCAAGTATTAAAGAGATGAATTATACGGTAACTATATCCACATGGGTTCTAGAGTGTTGCTGGGCATACATTCGGCCTATTCGGACGTCGAGTCTCATTGCTAGATGGTTACATCGATTGGTATAAAAATTATTCTTGTGCTACTGACTTAGGTTCAAACCTATAAGGTCACACACATAGAAGTACCTGTTTGATCGAATAGTTGATTGACGATTATAATTAATTGAAGGGTTTAATTATCAATTTGATTGATGATTAATCTTTTACAAAGATTGTAATAAATTATTTACTAATAGTCAGTAAATTAAAAAAATAATTAATTAACAATATGGTTGTTCATTGGCTCAATTTGATTGAGCAATGGGGATTGGATTAGATCTAATTGAATTGAATTCAATTATATTGGCTTTAGATTGATAGGATGCATCTCTATTGGATAACAGAATTTGTTTCAATTGATCTCAGAGATGTAAATCAAATTCTAAGTTGAATAGGATTCAATTAGTTTATATAAATTTTGATTGGATCAAATTCTATTGGATAATAGGCTTGATTGGATCAACTCTTATTATCAAAAACTTCTCTGATATCCATCAAGAATCGATCCCTGGATCAATGAGACTTTAGTCTAACTAATTTCCAATTGGATTAGAGCCTAATTGATTTCATAATTGGGCTAGAACCCAATTAGTTAGTTTGTTATAACTAATTCCTAAATTGATTAGGATTGGATCCAAGATTAGTTAGAGCTTGACCAAGATTCATGAGTCCTGTTTGGAATAGACTAAACCAACTAAACCCCATCTATTTAAGTGATTCTCCATGCCACATCTCCTTTCACCATGTAAAATCTGATGCCCAACCAAAGGAGCCACGTCCTCCCCTCTCTTTCATGAAAGAAAAGAGGCGTCTCCCTCTTTTGGTCGCCAAAAAGAAAGGAGGGGCGTCCAACTCTTGGATGCCCCATATCCCATGCGTCTAGGTTCCTTCTCTACCCTTGTTGAAGGGATTTTGTGAAAATTTTGTTGCTAATTCTTGGACATCAAAGAGAGATTTCTCTGCTAGTTTTACAGAAGAAAATTAGAGAAGAAAGGTTCTTCCCAATAAGAGAAAGAGAAGAAAGAAGAAGGATCTTCTTTCTTGTGCGCAGTCTTGGAGAAGAAGTTTTTCTTTCATTTTTTTTTAGAATGAAAATTAAATTGGATTTAATTTTTAACATTATAATTTAGAGAAAGAATATCAAAAAAAATTAGTTGGGTGTTTGGGTCTTCCTAGAGTTCTAGATCAAGGAATAAAAGGAGAGAAGAACGGTTCTTCTCTTGGGTCTCTCTTTTTGATTTTTCTAGAACATGAGAATCTATATGATTTTCAGCATGAAAAATAAGATTAAATCTAATTTTCATCATGAAAAATCAAAGAAGAAAAATTCTTCCTCTTTTTGATTTTTCTAGAACATGAGAATCTATATGATTTTCAGCATGAAAAATAAGATTAAATCTAATTTTCATCATGAAAAATCAAAGAAGAAAAATTCTTCTTAAAGGCATAGAAGGAAAAGAGAAAGGTTCTCTTTTGTATGTGAAAAAATTGAGAAGAAAGGGTTCTTCTCTTGATCTCTATTGTAGAGATTTGATGCATGGATCCAGAAAAAAAAGGAGAGAGTCTCCTTATTCTTCATCTTCATCATATTTCTCTTAGATCAGTCAAAGTATGGTGTCTTTACAAGCTAGCACTCACGAGGAGATCGATCAGCACAAAGGCTTCATATGATACTCATAGAGGCTAGACACGTATGCAGCAGTCGAGCATCATGAAGAACTAACTACTACAGATTTCAGATGCGGTGATCTACTACCTATGCTCAAGTATGAAGTTTTAAACTCAATTCATATTTAGATGTGATCTAAATATATATTTGATATGATTTAATTACATATAGATATGATCTATACTTGTTGAAGTTTAGATTTCAGATTTACATACATGCATATTAGTTCATATCATAGATTCTGTATGGTAGTTTTAGATTTAATCTATGCATGCATTGTAGATTAAATTATTTAATTTATATATATTTTTCTGTAAATTTTTTAAAAATATATGTATAAAACCATCATGCTTTCTTTCAAATTTTAGATTAGATCTGAATTAATTAGACTTAATTGAGTTCAAAATTCTAAGTTAGACTTGGTACAAAAATCTTAAAGAGTTTGGGACTGACAGTCTTTCAAAATTATTTCGAACCAGCTTTGAATTGGATTCAAATTGGATCCTTTTTGGATGAGATCTTTGGAGTCCTACTTATATTGGGATTCCCTTACTCCCTTGACCAACCAGCACCTAGCATGGTGCTAGTTGTGAGCATCCCATATGGGTGTGGGAGTGGGTGCATTATGGGTGCCATATATGATGGCAGTCCTTTCTCATGTAGGAGTCCTTCTTTTATAAATTTTAGACTGATTCAAAGCTTATTTGAATTAGGAGTCCTATATTTATTAGGTCATGAGAATTATCTATAAATAGAGTGGATCTCTACCTATAGATACATAGCAAACAAATCAGATTGAGAGAAGAGAGAAAGAGAGAGAGGTGTGAGCTTGAGGTGCCCCTTCTTCCTTAGCGTCGCCTCCTCCTTGCCACCCTCTTCCTCCTTACCATGGGCCCATCCTTGGGTGTCCCCTTACTGGTGTGAGGCATCACACCTGGTAGCTCTCTCTCCTCTTTTGGTTGCCTTGCAAAGGTACTTTTTGATCAGAGCTTCATCCCACTTTCCTACATTGCCTGATGTGCATGCGAAGTAGAGGACCTACAGTTCCAGGCCTACGCAAAGGTTGAATTCAGATTTTGAGATTTGATCCTCAATTTCATTGTAATTTAGATAAGGATTTGATCTTTATTTATATAGATTGGTAAAAAATTTTAGATGCAACCCTGGTTATCCATGAAAAATAGATTTCTTTTCCTTCAATACGATCCTTAGAAGGTAGTTTATTAGATCTGATCTAATGCATGCATAGTAGATTAAATTGTTTAATCTAGTTTATTTTTTGCTGAAAATTTTTAAAAATACATGCATGAAATACTTGCATTTCTATTAATAAATTGACAACCTGACTATGCAAAGGACCCCGCCAATGGGAGGCTAATACATTGGCAATTGATTTGCATTAAGGGTTTATATTGCCAGCAAGATCTGTTTCATGTCACCAGTGAGACTAGCGACAAATTGCCAGTGAGATCCGCAGTCCTGAAAGACTTTATGCACTACAAGATGATATGTGATGTTGTGATCCTGATTGGGTTCTGGTCACGCAATGGAATATAAATTTTTAAAAAAATTTAACATGCATATCAAAAGCTTTAACAGTTAAAACTAGTCGATCGGAGCTCAAACCTTAGAATCACCTTATAGATGTCGAACAAACCAAAACCAAGCATGCAAAGAGTTAGAAACTTATACTTTCTAAAATAAATAGCATGGTAAAATAGTGATCTCCATGAGACTTCAAAGTAGAAGTTCTCCAACGGTGATCCACATGAAAGATGATCAAGGTCCTTCCCAACTGGTGCAGCGCCACAGCCTTTTCTTCACAAGTGTGCTACTGGCTTCCTTCTCGAAGAACAATCGCACCAATACTTGTTTGCCTTTGATTCCTCCACTAGGACAATGCCAAGAGAGTTCTCTCCAGAAATCTTATAACTTAGAATTTGATTTTGTACTTCAACATATAAAAAAATCAAATACTAGGACAAGCACACCACACTTGCCTTTTTTCTCACCTCTCTTTATTCTATTTTTTTCACTCAATTTTCTTATCTTTTTGCTCTGATATTTTTTTGACATTTTTCTCTCTTATCACACATCTATGAACTGATTTTTTGAGGATTTTAACCCATATGAGACATTCTATATAAATATGGGATGAAGGAACAGTAGGGAGTCCCACGGGCCGCCAACTCTTGGTGCTCAACCTTCCAATGTAGAGAACTAAATCTTTGATAAATTAATTGGTACAGAAGAGTCTTCATACAGAAGGACTCCTTCTCTTCTACACCTCATAAATTCTTTGGATTAATTTAGTGTTGAGAATTATATCCTAAAATCAATCGTGTGACGATTGAGTTCATTCTTATATATGAATTATTGATTATTGAATAAAAATTATTCTGATATTTTTCATCATAAAATGATATCTTTCTTAAACTCTTGTACTGTGATGAAGTCCTTAGAACTATGCTACTATATGATAAAGAAAAATTTATCGTATAGTTCTTAAACATGTTCGCGACTAAATGATACATCAGTATAGGACGATGATGTTTATCGAGTGGAGGACGTTGTGTGTCATATTGGTTGATTGTCCTCTTAACCAAAAAATTTGATGACACTAGTATAGCATATAGGTAAAATATAGGGGTACATCATCACTGAACAAGTGACTCACCTGTTGAGCATTCTGCTGTCAAGAGCTATCGTGAAACATATGGGTATAAGTATCCTTCAAACCTAAGATCATCATAGTGACTTGCAAGTAACTCACTGTACTTTGGTACTGGACTATTTGGATTTCTAATGCAATGATGGAAGGCTATTGGGTACAGTCAAGTACTTATGAAGTTTGTGTATGGATCAAGATGGGATTGACCCCTCCAGATTATTGAAGTTGATGTATCACTGTATTTCAATTTAGCAAAGCTTTGGACAGGATAATTAATAAGATGGATTTGAAAGGTTGAAATATAATACGGATAAAACAATCTCGGTTGACAGTTAACCTAAGACCATCCTAGAGCATCTAGGGTCAAAAGGATGAATTATGTGGTAACCATGTGTATGGATTCTGAAATATTCTTTTATGATAATTTAATCTATCTGGATGTGGAAACTATTGCTAGATACTATTTCAATTAGTGCAGAAATTGGTTCCTATGCTACCAACTTAGTATTTGAACCTATGGAGTCACATACACAAGTCAAACAAAGTAAGAAGGAATTAACCTATGTTTATATGTCTAATTTGAAAGTACTTAACTTGATTGAATATATAAGCTAACTTGATTAAGAATTAAGTTATGGATCAAACGGGATTGAAGAGTTGACTATATCTAGCTAGCAATACACATGAGGTTCAGTTTCGATCTTGGAGATGAAAATTTTTTATCTATGATCTATGGAGTATATGAGAGATTAAATTTAAGTAATAATTAATTTTAGATTAGATCTAAATTAATTAGACTTAATTAGGTACAAAATCTAAGTTAGACTTGATATAAAAGTCCTAAAGAATTTGAGATTGACAGCCTTTCGAAATTGTTTCGAACCAGCCTTGAACTGAATTCGAATCGGATCTATTTTGATGAGATATGAGAATTTCTACTTGCACTAAGATTCTCTTCTCATGTGGGCCGACCAACATCTGGAATGGTGCTAGTTTGGGGCATCCCATGTGGGTGAGGGAGTGGGTGCAAATTGGTTATCATAGGTGATGACAATTCTATCTCATGTTGGAATCCTTCTTTCATGAATATTAGACTAATTCAAATCACATTTGAGTTAGAACTCCTATACTTACTATGTCATGAGATTCATTTATAAATAGAGAGGGTCTCTACTTATGAATGCATAGCAAACAAATCAGATTGAGAGAAGAGAAAAAGAGAGAGAGAGGCGTGAGAAGAGAGAGAGGTCCCTTCTTCTCCTTGGCCTCTCCCCTTGTTGCCACCCCTTCTCCCTTGGGTGTGGGCTCTCTTTGGGCACCCCATCTGCTGGTGTAAGGTGTCACCCCAGCATATCTCCTTTCTCATTTGATTAGGTTGTGAAGCTGTTTGAATCAAAGTTCATCCTGCTTTCCTACGGCATCTGGCGTGCATGCGAAGTAGAGGGTCTGCACATCCATGCCTCCGTGAAAGTTTATATCAGATTATTTAAGATTTGATCTCTAGTTCTACTACTAATCAGGTAAAAATTTGATCTTTGTTCATGTAGATTAATAGAAAAAATTTTTAGATGCAACTTGAGCCTTCCAAAGAGAAACAATTTTCCTTCTCTTCAACTGGTATCAGAGCTGGTATGAAATATATGCATACATAACTGAATTTTTTAGAATTAATTACATAAGATATATTTAAGATTTTTTATAAAATATTAAATTTAATTTAAAACTATTTATATAAAATTTTTGATCTAATTTTGATTAGATTAGATGAGCATAATCAATGGCTGGTTGAGATTGTTATAAGTTTGTTATAACAGAATTCTGCTGTTGCTGAATTTTTGATGGAATAACAGTATAAATTAAAATCTATTTTAAATTTTAATAAAATTTTAATATTATTATTTTTTTTATGAAATAGAATTTATTTTATATCTGAATTAGATCTGTTTCGATGGATATTTAGATTTGAATCTTATCAAAATTTAACACCGCATGAAAACAGATTTTAGCAAAAATTATTCTTTATGCATTCATATTTATATCTAATTAATTTTTTATATGATATCAAATCTAAAATTTATATTTTATAATCAGTATAAGATGTGTTTCAGATCTGATATGATGTATATGATATATTAAATCTAATTAGATTAAATGAATAACATAATTGATAAGATCAAGGATATATTTACGATATAAAATTATTTTGTCAATAATTACATATTGATATAATTATATATAAAATTAGATTTTAGATCTTAGTAGCCTAGTACTCAGATCAATGAGAACACTAGACCTCCAATCATAGGAGATTGAAGAGATTAATCTCTCTTTTGCCTATTCTATGGGTTCTCTTATGACATGTAGGGGTGTCATTGTGATTCGATTTCATGAAGAAGAAAAATGAATAGATTTTTATATATTATTTTGATCATAAATATATTTATATTAGATCTAAAATGATTTATGATTCATTACACTAGGATAAAATTTAGATATAAAATTATTTTAGATCTGAATTGCATATTACATAAGATGTAATCGATATAGATCTAAAAGTTGTCATGATGCATGAGATGTATATATAAAGTTTAGATCATACCTATGTATGTTTAATTATTAAACATACTATAAAAATTTATTTTCATGTGTTGAAACATATGATATGCTTTACCTAAAATCCTTGTAAAATAGTTCTACAGCCTGAAATACACATTTCACAAACTTAATTTTGAATTAAATTTTGAATGATCTAGATTTAAAAATTGAAGATTATTAAAATACCATATAAAATGATGGGCAAAGGGTTAGCATGAATCCAATCCTTCTAATGGGTTAGACCTAGGATTAGAAATACATATGGACCATATAGAAAAATTGATTAAATCTAATCAAGTGTTGAATTAGATCAGGTTAGTATTTTTCTAAGTCAATCTTAATAGTTGAAATTTGATCAAATCCATGTATTTGACCCTAATAAATGGACCATGATCATGGCTCCGTAGTTGAGCTTGAATCTTCTGATGTGCTAAATCGAAACTAATTAATCAGTTGGTGTCTAAGATAAGTTTGACAGATTCGATCAAGTAATTTTTAATTGAGAGCTATTCACCTAGATGCATCTACAGTGAGTTAAGGGCACATCCCTCCCACTGATCTCACTTACCTAGCCAATATGGTAGATTGTGTTTTGATTGAGTCACTAGTCGATTCATACAGACTCATGCCATTAAAGTGAATCAATGTGACTGATTTAGGTGTCTTTAGACTAGTTTGTATCTAATCCTTTACATGACTTGGTGAAGTCAGTAGGAGGATTTACAGCTTGCAGGTCGACTTCTTCTCTTATTCTCAGATCAATGAAATCAAATTTTTTAAATTATTAGATCCATAAAGTGATAAAGTTATGAGATAACTTGATCATTGCCTCCCATTAAGGTACGTAATAATGAGTCCAATATTCTAAATAGGCATTGAAGGTGCCACATGTCCGATTTCTATTATGTATTGAAATTATCATTCATCATATGACCATTATGATGTACCTTCAGATCAATGCTTAGATTGGTCGAGCCACACTCAGACCTGGACATCCATTTGTTGGATGCACTTGGTGTGTCATATTAATAGTTGGACCTAACCAGAATTTTTAGTGGAGGCACTACATACCTGCTGAAGGGATGTCTGGGGCAAAACTTATTGCTAGAAGTTATTTGGAGAAATAATTGGTTATAAACCTACCCATTGATGCACTAGGATTGGTTGAGCCATACTCGGGCTCGAATGCAGTCCGTGTGAATTCTAGTACCCACTAAAGAATTAGTGTAATTCCTCGAGTTCGAGGTAGAGGCTACTAATTCGTAAAAATAGTGAGAGGACTGTTAGACTAAAGTTTATGTCTTCAGGATTATAAATAATTCATATACTAATAGGCTAATATTTTTAACACACTATCCTTCCATATGCTGTTGGATAGTGACAAGCTCACCAGACCCAACTTCGATAGCTGGTATCAAAGTTGAAGATCATCTTAGAGCATGAGAGGATTTTATATGTTCTTACGGATGAGGCACCTGAAGAACCTACAGCTAATGCTCCTCGTGCTGCGAGAGATATTTACATGAAGTGGTTCAATGACCATACAACTGTGTTGTGTGATGAGGGCAGCTATGAATAATAAACTTAGTCGTAAGTTCGAAGATGCACAGCCAGAGGAGATCATTCAAATTTGAATGAGTCCTTCGGTACCTCTGAGGATGCGGAGAGACACAAAATCTCCTGCGCAGTGTTCAATGCCCATATGGAAGAGGAGGCTTCAGTTATCGATCATGTATTATACATGATTGAGTAGATTGAATACCTTAGCAAACTTGGCTTTCCATTGCATGAACAGTTAGTTAATGATGCTATCCTCAATTCGCTATCGAAATTCTACCTATCCTTTCTCAGTCATTATAGAATGATGAAGCCTGAAGTGAACTACCATGATTTGCTAGGATTACTGCAGATTTTTGAGAAGGATCATCAGCTCTAGAAGGAGTCGGTGAATTTAATAGGAGGTTCATCTGTAGGGCGTCAATCCTCTAAGAGAAAAAAAAAGAAAAAGATGCAGAAATCCTGTGTCGTCGATCTTAAGCAGAGTAAATCATCAAAAGTTGATAAGAGATAGGCAGAGTACTTCTTTTGCAAGAAGCTGGGTCATTGAAAAAGAAATTATCCTTCTTATATAATCATCCTTGATCCAAATAGGCCTAAAAATAAAAGAAAGAAGTAAGCAGTTGCTTCACAAGATATTTATATAATAACACCTTGTAATTTTTTTTATTTGTGATACTACTATCTGGATATTGGATACCGAAAGTCCTATTAATATATGTAATTTATTGCAGGGACTACAGGCAAGTAGAAAGTTTCGAGAGGACGAGCGGTTCCTTAATGTTGGAGATGGAAGTCTTATTCCAGTTCTGATCTTGGAAACTTCATAGCTTGTCTTTGAGTCCAATAGTGTCATGTTAGATAATTGTCATTATTATCCCTCCTTTATGATGAATGTCATCTCTGTAGGCCTTTTAGCCAAATTTGGTTATAAGTTTATAATAAAGGATGATTTTTGTGATATCATTATGAATGATACTATAATTATGCATGGATAATTAAAACATGACATATACATAATATCATGGCCTGTTAGTGTAATATACATAGCCAGTAAATATCCTAAGTTAGATAATGTCAGTGAATCCTACCTTTGGCGTTGTAGGCTTGATCATGTGAACAAGAGTAGGATTGATAGGTTGATCAAGGAACGTATCCTTGAGATAAATGATTGTGAATCATTATCTACCTGCGATTCTTGCCTACTTGGTAAGATGACTAAGTCACCTTTTAAAAGAAAAGGTGAAAGAGCCAGTGATGTCCTAGATCTAATACATATTGATGTATATGGACCTATGAACATAAGTACCAAAGGAGGATACTTCTACTTTATTATGTTTATAGATGACCTATCGAGGTATGAATATGTCTATCTTATGAAGTATAAGTCAGAATCATTTGAAATGTTCAAACGATTTCATACTGAAGTAGAAAAATAAACTAGAAAGAGTATTAAGATCTTTCGATCAGATCGAGGAGGTGAATACCTCACCAATGAGTTTCTGATATATCTGAAAGAGAATAAGATCTCTCATAGTAGACCCCTCTTGGAACATCACAACATAACAGGATGTCGAAGAGAAATCAAATCTTATTAGATATGGTCCGATCCATGATGGGCTTTGCAAGTCTGTCAATCTCCTTTTGGAGATATACTCTAAAAACTATCTAGTATATTTTGAATAAGGTGTCGAACAAGTTTGTCGATAAAATTCCGTATGAGATATGGACTGGACGTAAGCTGGTGCTCTCACACCTTAGGATCTGTGGGTGTCCAGCTTATGTCAAGCGTTTAAAGACAGATAAGCTTGGATCAAAGTCCGACAGATGCTTGTTCGTAAGATGCCCAAAGAAAACTAAAGGGTACTACTTCTACCTTACTGTAGAATAAAAGGTGTTTGTTAGTAGCTGGACAGTCTTTTTAGAAAAGAAGTTCTTTGGTGAAGGAGCTAATGCCTATAAAATTGAACTTGATGAAGTTCATGAAGTGGAAAGACCAACACACACAGAATTAGATTTGATTGGTGAATCAAATCTGGAGCCAGTAGAGGCACCATTAAGGAGATCCAGTAGAGTACCGCATTAGCCGGATAGATACTATGATTTTTTGATTCGGGATGGTGACCCCATTAAACTTGATGAGAACGATGAGGATCCAATCACCTATATGGAGGCCATGCAAAGGCCCAACTCTCAGAAATAGCTTGAGGCCATAACATTCGAGATGGAGTCCATGGAGATTAATGGTGTATGGACACTAGTTGATCCACCCGAAAGGATAAAGTCCATAGGGTATAAATAGATTTTCAAGAAGAATAGAGGAGCAAATGGGAAGGTAGGACCTATAAAGCCCATCTAGTTACCAAAGGTTAACGTCAGCATTATGGTATTGACTATGATGAGATATTTTCTCCTGTGGCAATGCTCAAGTCTATCCGAATTATGTTTGCTATCGCTGCACACTTAGATTATAAGATCTGATAGATAGATGTCAAAACTACTTTCCTTAACAGGGAGCTGGAAGAAGAGGTATATATGATACAACCTAAAGGTTCACATCCACATATGAGTCAAAAGTGTGCAAGTAGAAAAGATCAATTTATGGACTTAAGCAGGCATCTAAGAGTTGGAACATATGTTTTAATAAGATGATCAAAGCGTATGGCTTCGTTAGGAACGGAGAAGAGCCTTGCATTTATAAGTGGGCTTTCAATTCTGTAGTCATCTTCTTTGTGTTGTATATGGATGACATACTGTTATTAGAAAATGACATCCTAACTTTGTAGAGTGTGAAGCTATGGTTATCATCATAGTTCTCCATGAAGGACTTGGGAGAAGCATCCTACATCCTAAGGATGAAGATCTATAGGAATAGATCTAAAAGGCTGCTTGGATTGTCCTAATCCATGTATGTTGATACCTTGTTGAAGTGGTTCAACATGGATAATTTCAAGAAAGGCTATTTTTCGATAGGCCATAGAATTACTCTTTCCAAGAAAGATTATCCGACAACTCCTGAGGAGAGAGAGCACATAAGTAGAATATCAGATGCTTCGGCAGTGGGATCTATCATGTACGCTTTGATATGTAAGAGGTCGGATGTGGCCTATTCATCAGGAGTAGTGAGTAGGTACCAATCTAATTCAGAAGAGAAGCATTGAAAGATTGAGAAAGTAATTCTTAAATATTTAAAAAATATTAAAGACCAATAGCTTATCTATGGAGATACTGGTCTGAAACTTATGGGATATACTGATTTCAATTTTCAGTCAGACTGTGATGACAGCAGAAGTATGTCAGGCTACGTATTTACTCTGAATGGAGAAGCTGTTTGTTGAAAAAGTTTCAAGTAACATGCTGTGGCCGATTCTGTATGCAAAATAAAATATAATGCTGCATCAGATACTGCAACATTTTCTACGCCGCTATCACCTAGTGTGAGAGATCATGAATCAAGGTAACGTCGAGCTTCAGAAGATCGATGGAAAGGAGAATCTAGCCGACCCCTTCACTAAAGCTCTCAGGATCAAAGAGTTCAATGACTTTATATGGAAGATGGGTATAAGATACTGCTCCGATTGGCTTTATTCCAAGTGAGAGTTGTTGGAAATTGTATCCTAAAATCAATCGTATGATGATTGAGTTCATCTTTGTATATGAATTATTAATTATTGAATAAAAATTATTCTAATATTTTTCATCACAAAGTGGCATCTTCTTTGAACTCTTATACTGTAATGAAGTCCTTAGAACTATGCTAGTGTGCGATAAAGAGAGGATTTATTGTATAGTTCTTAAATATATTCATGATCAAATGATACGTCATTACAGAACGATGACGTTTATCAAGTGGAGATTGTTGTGTGCTATATGGATTGGTTATCCTCTTAACCAAGGAGTGTGGTGATACTAGTATGGCATACAGGTGAGATATAGGGGTACATCATCACTGAACAAGTGACTCACCTACTGAGCATTCTCCTGTCAAGAGCTGCTCACGAAACACATGGGTATAAGTATCTTTCAGACCTGAGATCACCATAGTGACTTGCAAGCAACTCATTGTGCTTTAGTGCCAGACTATTTGGATTTTTAATGTAGTGATGGAAGGCTATTGGGTACAATCAAGTACTTACAAAGTCTGTGTATGGATCAAGATGGAATTGACCCCTTCGGATTATTGGAGTTGATATATCACTGTATTTCAATATAGCAAAGCCTTGGCCAGGATAATCCATAAGATGGATTTGAAATGTTGAAATACAATCGGATGATGCAATCTCGGTTAACAGTTAACCTGAGACCATCATAGAGCATCCAAGATCAAAAGGATGAATTATACGGTAATCATGTATATGAGTTCTGAAATATTTCTTTACGATAATTTGATCTATATGGATGTCGGAATTACTAAATGGTATCTCGATTAGTGCAAAAATTGATTCCTATGCCATCAGCTTAGTGTTTGAACTTATGAAGTCATGCACACAAATCAGACAAAGTAGGAAGGAATTGACCTATATTTATATATCTAATTTGAAAGTACTTGATTTGATTGAACATATAAGCTAACTTGATTGAGAATTAAGTTATGAGTCAAATGAGATCGAAGAGTTGACTATGTCTAGCTAGCACTACACATGAGGTTCAGGTTCGATTCTGGAGATGAACAATTTTTGATCTATGATCCATGGAGTATATGAGAGATTGAATTTAAGTACTAATTAATTTTATAATAGATCTAAATTAATTGAGCTTAAATGAATCCAAAATTCAAGTTAGACTTGGTACAAAAATTCTAAAGAGTTTGGGATTGACAGTCTTTCGAAATTATTTTGAACCAGCTTTGCATTGGATTTGAATCGAATCCATTTTGATGAGATATGAGAATTTCTACTTGCACTGAGATTCTCCTCTCATGTGGATCGACCAATACCTAGAATGGTGCTGGTTTGGAGCATCCTATTTGGGTGAGGGAGTGGGTGCAAAGTGGTTGTCATATGGGATGGCTATTCTATCTCATGTAGGAATCTTTCTTTCATGAGTATTGGACTAATTCAAATCAGATTTGAGTTAGGACTCCTATACTTATTGGGTCTTGAGATTTATTTATAAATAAGAGAGTCTCTACCTATGGATGCATAGCAAATAAATTAGATTAAGAGAAGAGAGAAAGAGAGAGAGAGACGTGAGAAGAGAGAGGTCCCTTCTTCTCCTTGGTCTCTCCCCTTGTTGCCGCCCCTTTTCCCTTGGGCGTGGGCTTTCTTTGGGCATCCCACCTGCTGGTGTAAGATGTCATACTAGCACATCTCCTCCCTCATTTGATTGGGTTGTGAAGTCGATTGGATCGAAGTTCATCCTGCTTTTCTGCAGCATCTGGCGTGCATGCGAAGTAGAGGGTTGCACATCCAGACCTCTGCGATGGTTTATATCAGATTATTTGAGATTTGATCTCTGGTTCCATTGCTAATCAGGTAAGGATTTGATCCTTATTCATGTAGATTAATAAAAAAAATTTTTAGATACAATCTGGGTCTTTCGAAGAGAAATAGTTTCCCTTCCCTTCATTATTAAGGAACGAGTGGATAAACAAGAGGTTGTTAGGTGCCTTAATGCAAAAGTACTCTTCCTTCTCTTAGGCACCAATAAATATGGGATGGCAATAAATAAATGGTATGGACTTAGTGGCATGAAGGACTCGTTTCGCATCTGAAATACTTCTAAGATAAGAAAATAAATCAAATAAATTGGACCTAATCTAATTAAATCAAAGGCAATATGTTAAGACTAGCTCAAATTTATTTGAACTAACCTAATTGGAAACTTGGGTTAATACAATATGCTAGCATATCAAATTAATCTCTAAAATTTATATTAAACTTTAATTAAATTAGATCAAGATTAAATTCTAAAGTGTGTGACCCATTGAGTTCCCAATCTAGTCAACAGTGGACTTAAGCTCTTGACCTAACCCTGATCCGATTAGACTTGGTCAGCTCAATTGCACCAATTAATTAGAACCCTTTCTAATTTATTTTTAAATTAAACTCTTTTAGTTTTTATGAGTCCATAAGTCAAGATTGACGTTTAGTAACATGTCATGACTATCCGAAAGAGATAGAATTTGATCAAAATACCAAAAATATCCTTCGGTGATAAGTTACCGTGCAATTCAATCCTTCAGTCATACAACAACCTAGATGAGCTATGGACATAGAATCATATCAAGACTAATTGTTTATCTAAACATATCTCAATTAGAAGTTGATGATTCAATTGATGATACATTAGAAACTCCTTTCTAATTATTATCCTGCTTTGGCCAAAGACTTCTAGAATCATCAACCTATGGGATCATATAGGATGTTCGCATCCCTTATTAGGAGTGATTGATCCTTATTGACCATTTACAACCTTCATTCACACTTCACCATATCCAAAACACCCCACACAAGAATCATAGAATCTAGAAAGTGACCAAAATATAGATTCATGTACACAAGGTACCATGATGATCTCAGATCAAAGGATTACTTGCACAACTCTCACTAAAGAACAACCAGCTAACATGTAAATAAGATTCCATCAGTTGTTCTCTCACAGGTTAATTCAGTGAACTCATTCCCTAATGAGCACGCACATCTTTGTATTAGTGTCATCACACAAGTGGTTGTGAGATCAACCATCCTCACCACTAAGCATACATAAGATGTGCCAACCTTACTAGTATCATTGATCTCTGACTTAATGAATCAATGACTAAAAATATTTTAGATCAGGACTATCAAAATTTAGATCTCACTGGCATGATCTCATGATGACCCTAAAATTATTGCCCAGACCTATGGGGTTCATTATAATCTTAAAACAATAATAAGATGCAATATATAATGAATCAAAATATTTATTTTATTTATTAACAATGTTAAGTACATGAGTTTGGAAGACAAAATATAGAAAAATATCCCATCGCATCCCATATGTGATTGGCTTATAGGACATAATTCTTTCAATTTTCCACTTGCACTAAAGTCAATCGCCCCTATACTTGATGCCCATGCTATCTAGGTGGTGGTCAAACTTTTACAATGATAAGGCCTTAGTGAATGGGTCTGCTATATTATTCTTAGTGTCAAGTTACTCTATGATCACATCACGTCTTTCGACTATCTTCCGAACAAGGTGAAACTACTTTAGGATGTGCTTGAATTTATGATGAGATTTCAGTTCCTTGGCTTGAGCAACTGTCCCAGTATTGTCACCATAAAGAGGTACTAGTTGTTCAATTCTCAAAATTACATTCAATTCTGAGATGAACTTCTTCATCCAGACGGCCTCCTTAGTAGCCTCACTAGCAGCAATGTACTCAGCCTCAGTGACTAAGTCAGCAATGATTTACTGTTTGGAATTTTTCTAACTTACTGCTCCACCATACAAAGTGAACGCATACCCAGATATGGATTTGCTATCATTAGATCAGATTGAAAATTAGAATCAGTATAATCTTCTAGTTTCAAATCAAATCCTTCATATATAAGAAAAATATCTCTAGTCCTTTTCAAGTACTTAAGTATGTTTTTCATAACTTTTCAATGATCTTCCCCTGGATCTACCAAAAATCTGCTTACAATGCCTAAGGCATAAGCTACATCAGGTCTGGTACACAACATAGTATACATAATCGATCCTACAGTCAAAGTATAAGAAATAGAACTCATTCTATTTCTCTCTTCAGGTGTCTTAGGAGACATCTTCTTAGAGAGTTGTATGCCATGACTCATGGGCAAGTAACCTCTTTTTCTTCCCTCCATGCTGAACCTCTTCAACACAAGTCTATGCACCTTGACTGGGACAAGACAAGTATCCTTTTCGATCGATCCTTATAAATCTTTATACCAAGTATATAGGATGCTTTATCCAAGTCTTTCATGAAAAACTTTTGTGATAGCCATATTTTGATCGATCGCAATATAAGGATGTCATTTCTCATGAGCAATATGTCATCCACATATAAGATTAAGAAGAAAACAGTACTCTCACTAGTCTTCTTGTATACACAAGGTTCATCCATATTTTTGATAAAGCCAAATGATTTGACTGTTTCATCAAAATGGATGTTCCAACTTCTTGATGCTTGCTTTAATCTATAAATGGATTTCTTTAGCTTGCATACTTTATTTGCTCTCCCACTAGAGACAAATCCCTCTGTCTGAGTTATATAGACTTCCTCTTTAAGGTTTTCATTGAGGAAGGTAATCTTGACATCTATCTACCAGATCTCATAGTCATAGTATGCAGCAATAGCAAGCATGATCTGAATAGACTTGAGTATGGCTATGGACGAAAAGATTTCTTTATAATCAACACCTTGCCTTTATCTAAAATCTTTTGCCACCAGCCTAACCTTATAGGTCTCTACTTGGCCATCTGTTCCAATCTTCTTATTGAAGACCTAGTTGCTGCCTATTGGGGTCACATCCTCAAGCACATCAACCAAAGTCCAAACTTGGTTGGTATACATGGAATCCATTTTGAATTTCAAGATTTCAAGCTATTTGTCAGAGTCATTACTCATGATAGCTTTCGAATAGGTCGTTGGATCATCATTCTCAATGATGTGTGATGTATTGTCATTCTCAATGATAAATCCATACTTGAGTGGTACATTACGCACTCTAGTTGATCTTCGAGAAGAGATGTGTGTAGTGACTGTGCCTCAATAATGGGCACTTCTGGTTGAGCGTCAGCTTGTGAATTCTCCACATACTGATTCTGGATAGACTGTAGGTCTTGAGCTTCCTTAAGTTCGACTATCCTCCCACTGTCCCTTTTTTAGATGAACTCTTTTTTCAAGAAAATGATATGCCTACCAATAAATACTTTTTGTTGAGTAGGATGGTAGAAATAGTACCCTATACTCTCCTTGAGATAACTTATAAACTTATATTTTTCTAATCTAGCACTAAGCTTATGTCCATCAATATTTTTCACATAAGTAGAGCAAACCCAAATCTTAAGATATTTAAGACTGGGTCTCTTTCCTTTCCATATCTCATATGGAGTGCTAGATGAAGAAGGAAAATCACTTTTCCTCATAGGATCTTCCAGATTTCACCAAATCTGGGGCAGAATAAATTTAAAATTTTTTTATCCTACATGTATTTTAGATCTAAATCTCTAGATCTAATCTTATTATTTAATATTTAAAATCTAAAATTAAATCTAAAACTATGATGAAAGAAGAAATACCTCAAGGGTAATCTGATTACCCTGTAGATGATCTCTGCACAGTCCGAGGTTCTGATGTAGCCACGCAAGCGCCCGGTCTCTACCGATATCCACTCAGGTAGGACCTGGAACATCTTCTCCTCATGAATCTATGCTCCAAAAATCAGATCTAATCTGATTAGGAAGATCTTCAAAAGTCTTCCTGAAGTTGGAGCAGCAGCCTATCGAAGAAGTCCTGCAGCCTTCTGTTCCAGGCATCACCATGCCTTGGATCTTTGCCAGATGGATGTCCAACTCTTTGAACGTGAAGAGGAGAGGAAGGAGAGCAGGGAGGATATGGAGAAGAGGGGAGGGGGTGGCAGCTATTGGTTTTGTGCATAAAACAACTTCTACCTCGAAACCCTAGGCGCAGCAGGGTTTATATAGACCCTGTATGCTGCGCAGTGCCACATCATTCAACCAATCAGAAAAATCCAATAAATTTTGAAAAAAATTTGATTGATGGAGTGATGTCATCTGATCACATCAGATAATAACCCACCCTCTCTCCTAAGTTGGCACCAACATTGGATAAGCTCAAGCAAGGTGGCACCAAAGAGTCCATGTTTATCAAGACTCTTTGGTTCTTATCCATTTGGGTGCCCACTTTAATCCAATTGGGCTCACGCCATAATCTAATTATGACATCCAATTCAATTGGGTTTTGACATGTGGACACTCCACAAAAATCCTCCAATGAGCTCTCTTTAGTTTAAGACCCATATGTCAACATTTGACAGATGTCCTAAAATAAAATTGGCAGGTGATAGGATTAGCAGGTGCTTATCTTAAATTCATCTCATGAATTAAGACAAGTCTTTTTTGAGCTAGACAAGCTTTATTTAGATTGAGAGAAACCTTTCAAAGGTTCTCTGGATGAGTCAAACCACATTTGGCTCAGTAGAGACAGAAAAGATTACACGAGGAGAAATTTAGACTCAATCGACTGCTAGCATGATTTCCTTGAATCTAATTGGATCTAATCCAAATCAATTGAGTTAGCCCAATTGATGACATCCAGACCCTAACCCTTATTTGTGTGACCCAGTTAGGTTCAATTCTGTATGATAATGAGACATGTCATGATTTTATCATCGACATCATCGAAACTCCTTTTGATGGACCAGAACTCTTCTGATTCAGACAATTAGAATGATCGATCATCAATATCATTCTAATTGCTCCTAAAATCCACCAGTGACACCTAGTAGTATGTGGTGGCAATCCATCAGAAATGAAGATGAACCTCTTGGTGCAGCTACCTGTGTGATTGAGTTCCTCTATCATGAGTCCGACTGAATTAGAGTTAAGATGAACTCGTCAAACCCAACATCAGTCATATGAGTTAATCGATCGATCCGAGTCTGATGTGAAACCCTAATGAAAAACTCTTTTCCATTATTTCACTTTGCCATGGCCATAGGCTTAAGGACTTGATCTTTCAATTATTATAGGACTACTTCTCTCATCTATCGAGGTTGATAGATCCCATCTTGGTGCGATCTAGTTCCTACAATGAATATGCTACAGCCAACATATACCTCAGGGTTTCAAATAGCTAGGAGATCGAGTTATGGTGTAGTCAAACTATAACACACTCAAGGTGAACTGTCGATGCACCTCAGATCAAAGAACTAGACACAACTACAGCATCGAGCTAGTCATTGACGAGAAGGTAGACTTCCTTATGGCTGCTCGAAGTGGTCACGCTCAGTACTCTCGTTCTCAATGACTACCTATACTCTCACTTCGGTGTCTCCACATCGTAGACTCAAGACACATCTATCCTAAAAAAATGATCGTACACCAACCTTCCGGATCGATCACCATCCTCGTGATGATCCTATAGTCAGAAGCTGTTTATGAGTTAGTTATGTAAATTCATGCCTTAAATTTTTAACACTTGAAAATATGAATTAACATTTCTACTAACTCAAGGGATGTATCACAGACACAATGTACATAATGTGATAGAAGAATAACCCTTTTATTCATTTATGGTCAAAATTACAAATTTACCCTTAGATTTGTACATGAATGTGTCAGTCGATCTGGCATCTAGGGCACACATCTAACAAACTCCCACTTGACCTAATGCCAATTGGCTACATATCTAAGTCTCATCTTCTCAAGGTGGGCTTCGATCTTCTGTTGGCCCAATGGCTTAGTCAGCGGGTCTACCACATTGTCTGTGGAGTCGACTCTCTTGACCTCGACATAACCCTTTTCGAGGTAATCACAGATAGATGGAATCGTCGCTCGATGTGCTTGGACTTCTGGTGAGACCTTGGCTCCTTAGCTAGGGTTATGACACCATTATTATCGCAGTAAAGAGGTATGGTATCCGATAACATCACTCCAAGCTCTGCGGCAAACTTTTTGTACCAGAATGCTTCCTTTGCAGCTTTCGATGCAACAATATACTCGCCTCCATGATGGAATCAGCAATCACCGTCTGCTTGGAACTCTTCCAGCTAACTGCACCACCATTGCAAATGAACAGACTCCTAGATGTCGACTTTCGATCATCTATATCAAACATAAAGTCTGAGTCTGTATATCCCTGAATCTGGAGTTCTCCATTCCCAAAGACTAGAAACATATTCTTAGTCCTTCTCAAGTACTTAAGGATACATTTCACAGAAGTCCAGTGCTCTTTGTCTGGATTTGATTGATATCTGCTTGTGACACTCACAGCATGGGCTATATCAGGTCGTATACATAGCATGACATACATGAGGCTCCCTATTGCCGAAGCATAAGGGATCTTACTCATGCGTTCAATCTCCTCAGGTGTGCTAGGGACATCTTCTTGGAGAGATGAATGCCATGTCTAAAAGGTAATAAACCTCTTTTGGAGTTTTTCATACTAAACCTTTTTAGCACCTCCTCTATGTACATCTTTTGTGAAAGTCTCAGCATCCTATTTGGTCTATCTTTATAGACCTTAATACCCAGTATAAAGGATGCCTCTCCTAGATCTTTCATAGAGAACTCCTTAGACAACCATACTTTGACTGAGGTCAACATGGGAATGTCATTCCCAATTAGGAGGATGTCATCTACGTACAATATGAGAAAGACAACTGCGCTCCCACTGACCTTTTTGAACACACATGGTTCCTCCTCGTTCTTGATGAAACCAAATATTTTGATCACATCATTGAAATGAGTATTCCAACTCTGAGATGCTTGCTTAAGTCCATAAATGGATCTTTGCAGCTTGCAGATCTTATGATCATCATCACTGGATATGAAATCAAGCGACTGTTCCATCTAGATATCTTCCTCAAGATATCCATTTAAGAACATCATTTTCACATCCATCTGCTATATTTCATAATCAAAATAGGCTGCAATAGCAAGCAATGTGCGGATGGATTTTAGCATGGCTACGGATGAGAAGGTATCTTGATAGTCAATGCCTTCGCACTGACTATAACCTTTCGCTATGAGCCTAGCCTTGAATGTCTCCATATTTCCATCTGCACCTATCTTTCTCTTAAAGATCCATTTACACCCAATAGGTACAATACCTTCAGGTGGATCTACCAAAGTCTAGACTTGGTTTGAGTTCATCGAGTCAATTTCTGATCTCATTGCCTCTAACCATTTTCGGAGTCGATATCTGATATCACCTCATTATAGGTCTTAGGATCATCATCATGAACTCCATTTTCTGTGAGGAATATTTTCTCTACTTCCTCTTGTATGGTACCTAAGACCTTTCAGGAAGATGAAAACCCCTAGTCGATCTACGAGGTGGAAGAGGTTGTGTTAGGACTGGTTCTGATTGATTTGGTTCCTCAGGTTCTTTAGCTCGTTGCTCTTAGGAGACATTCTCCTTAAGCTTAATTATTCTTTCGATGCCAACATCTTGAATAAACTATTTTTCAAGAAAAATAGTATTTTGACTCACAATCACATTGTGGTCTTCTAGAATATAAAAATAGTATCCTAATGACTCTTTAGGATATCCTGTGAATCGAGCTCTAAAAGACCTGAACTCTAACTTGTCCGCCTGTTGTCTCTTGACATGAGCCGGACAATCTCAAATTCTGAAATGATTCAGACTTGGCTTCTTACCATGCCATATCTCATATGGTGTGGTAGGAATGGTTTTAGAGGAACCCTATTCAATACATAAATTGCTGTTATGAGACAATGTCCCCAAAGAAATTCGGAGAGGTCTGTGAAGCTCATCATGGAACGGACCATATCTAATAGGGTCCGATTTCTCCATTCTGAAACCCCGTTGAGTTGAGGCGTCCCAGGTGGAGTCCATTGAGAGACTATGCCATTGTCCTTAAGATAGTTTAGGAACTTTCGACTAAGGTATTCACCTCCTCGATCTGATCGAAGAACCTTAATGGGCTTTCTTGTTTGTTTTTCTACCTTATGTCTGAATTCATTGAACTTTTCAAAAGCTTCAGACTTGTATTTCATTAGAAACACATATCCGTACCTAGATATATCATCGGTAAAGATAATGAAGTAGATGTAGTTGCCTCTAGCTGGCACATCAAATGGGCCACACACATCCGTATGTACTAGGGCAAGTAGGTCTGTGGCCCTTTCTCCATGTCCCACAAAAGGAAGCTTAGTCATTTTCCTTGAAGGCATGATTCACAAACTGGATATGACTCAGAAGTCAACGGACTCAATAGTCCAGATTTCTCCAATTCGTTAACCCTGTCTTCCGCTATATGACCTAGCCTTAGGTGCCATAGATACTTATCATTTAGACTATCTCTAGGCCTTTTAATTCTTATGGCATTCATATTTTGCTTAATATTAAATACAGATACATCAATATATAGCTGATAGAGATCGTTAATAAGAAAACCATCTGCAACTTTATTATTTTATAAAAACTATTACAATGGTCCTTATGAAAGCTAATCACATAGTCTTCTTGTGCTAAACATGAAATAGAAATCAAATTCCTGCTTGCTGCAGGCACATAACAACAATCTCTAAGAAATAAATCTAATCCTAATGGTAATCGCAGAGGGTAGGTTCCCATGGCCACAACAGCAACTCTTACTCATTCTCGATGCATAGGATCATCTCCCCATCCCTCAGCCTCCTGCTCTCCTCAAGACCCTGCATAGAAGTGCACAAATGAGCACTAGAACCAGAGTCAAGCACCCAACTGGATGCAGAAGAAATCGTAAGATTAGACTCTAAAATGAGCATACCTTCAGAAGGACTATCCTTCTTGTTATTCAGGGTGGCCAGGTACTGAGGACAGTTTCGCTTCCAATGGCCGTCTGATTGGCAGTGAAAATATTTTCCCTTACAGTAGCCTTCTTCTTCAGTTCTATCTTTTTCTTTTTCCCATCCACTTCTGCTTCTTCGCAGACTTCTTCTTCTTCCTAAAAGACTTTCTCTTGGTAGAAGTCCGCTCCACAGTAAGAGCTGAGCCTTTTGAACCTTTTATTGAAAGCTTAACCGTAACTAGCATGTTCATTAACTCGGCCAAGGTACACTGCATCTTATGCATATGGAAGTTTATGATGAACTGACCATATGCATCGGACAAGGACTGAAGGATCATATCAATCTGAAAATCTTTGTTTAAGATGATATTGAGCTTCTCAAGCTCCTTAAGATCCTTGATCATTATCAAATAATGATCTTGGACTGACTGCCCATCACGCATCTTGGCCTTAAAAAGTCTTTGACAAACTTGATACTTGGCCGCGCGACTCTGTTCGCCAAACAACTCTTGCAGGTGAGCCAACATTTGGTGGGTAGTCAAAATATTCTCATGTTGGCACTGCAAGTCATCAGACATTGCACTCAACATGTAGTACCTTGCTTTGTTATCATCATCCGTCCATTTTTTCAGAGACACTCTCTGTTCAGCAGTCGGACGTGCTGGTATGGTAGGTGGGTCCTGGTCCAAGAAATGAGTCAATTTTTTGAAATCTAGAATAATTCTGTAGTTTCTCAATCAGTCTTTGAAATTGGGTCCAGTCAATCTGTGGGTGTCTAGTATTTTGGTCAGGGGGTTTGAGGCAAACATATTTTCTGTAGAGAGTCAAAAGTTTCTAGTTAGATTTTGTAATCAGACTTAATCAATTTGTTTAGGGGTTTCATTTTTAAACAAATTAGGCTCTCACTATTTTCTCAGATCCCTATACTCCCTTGGTAGAGATATGAAAATCTCCGTGATCAGTGATTTTAGTGGGTGGTGCGGTCTCACCGACTGGCTCATCACCTCACCTAACAGTTATTTGTGATGGATCAACCAATGAGTGGACAACTCTTGTCCAATGATTCTCTAATCATGGTGCACCCAAAACTTGGTCTCTAATTTATGAAGCTCACCATGCTCGGGATATTGCTCCAATCCTTAGTTAAGTCAAACCCACCATTTGCACGAACTAGATTCCTGATTGGATCCCTCATCGTATCCAAAATATTGAGCCCAACCCATCCTCTAATCCGTAGCATCCAATGCCTAATGGACATAGTTACATCTTCCCGATGCAATTGAGCCACTGTAACCAGTCGAGAACAATCAATCTCGGGAAGAGCTCGCACATCCATAATGGTGGAAGACCTAGACTTAATATTTTCTTAGAAGATTTGATTTAGGTCTCATTAAACTTGACTTGACATAGTCATAACAATTATGACTAACCTAGTGGCATGGGTTAGCTCGAATTGTTAGCCACCTCTAATCAGAACAGAGTTGACACATATGGCCAGGTAAGTGAGACCGATGGGAGGGATATGCCATTAACTCGACAAGAACGCATTCGAGTCGAGTAGCTTCCAATTAAAAATCAGTCGGTCGCATCTGTTCAACTTACCTTAGACACCAAATTATCGAACCAGAACTAATTGGGTTAGCCTACAATCCAGGCTCTAACCACTGAGCCAAATTAGGTCTTAACTTGATCAAGTCACATCTAAATGTGATTCGACCTTGACCCAGACTTAATCCTATTAGGCTGGTCAATTATTAGCTTTCATGATCCCACCTAACCAATTTTTGAATCGGTTTGATCAACCGCTAGACCTAATTGAGCTACCCAAGCCCGAACCCAATTTTATGAAAATATCTTAGATCTAAAATTCTCAATTTTAGATCTAATTTAATTTCATAAGCTTAATTCATTAATTAAGTTTGGGTTCATAAACAAAGCATGTAAAATAAATCTTAGGATTTCAGGATCTAGAGTTTTACAGAAAAGAAAGTTTTGATTTCTGATTAAAGATGAACGTGTGGTACCCCTACACGTCATATGAACACCCCATTGAATGGGAAGAGAGGATCTTAAAATTCTACTTCATTCTTATGACCGGACGGCCATAAAGAATACCTTAATCAGAAATATAAATTTAACTACAAAACTAGTTAGATCTAAATTAACATATCACATATACAATTTAAGATCTAACTAATACATGCTTTGCATACATCTCATGTATCAAAAATTGATCTAATTAACATACTTTCAGATCTGATACATCACATGTAATATTTAAAAAATAAGATTTAAATTAAACTATTCAAAATAAATCTATTCTAGACAAGTTACTAGAATAATTCTATAACTAGTTTAGACATGCAGCAGATCAATTTTATGAAAAAATTAAAATTTTATTTTTAATTTTTGATCTAATTATAATACTTATAATATCAAAAAAATAAAGAATAAATTTAATTTAATTTATATTTTAATCTCATTAAAATATAAGACTTAAGACTATTCATGGATTCAACTAATCCTAGTCTAGTCATGCATCTTATGCATGTTAGATCTTCTTAGATTTAATTTTAAATATTTTGATTTTAGATCCTATCATATCTGATGTGTCATCTAAAATCTTTAATATCAAATAAATAAAAATTAAATCTAGATCTAAATTAGATCTGAAATAGAGCCAACAACCTGGCTCTGATACCAGTTGAAGGAGGAAAATCGTTTTTCCTCGTAGGATCTTTCAGATTTCATCAAATCTGGGGTGGAATAATTTAAAAAAAAAAAAATTATCCTATATTTATTTCAGATCTAAGTCTCTAGATTTAATCTTTATATCTAATATTAAGTCTAAAATAAATCTAAAGGGGATGAGGAAATAAGTAATACCTTAAGGGTAATCTGATTACCCTGTAGATGATCTCTGCACAGCCCGAGGTTCTGATGTAACCACGTAAGCGCCTGACCTCTATCGATATCTACTTAGGTAGGACCAATAATATCCTCTTCTCATGAATCTATGCTCCAAAAATCAGATCTAAATCTGATTAGGAAGATCTTCAAAAGTCTTCCTGAAGTTGGAGCAGTAGCCTGTCGAAGAAGTCCTGCAGCCTTTTGTTCCAGGCATCACCATGCCTTGGATCTTTGCTAGATGGACGTCCAACTCTTTGGACGTGAAGAGGGAAAGAAGGAGAGCAGGGAGGATATGGAGAAGAGGGGAGAGGGTGACAGCTATTGGATTTTGTGCATAAAAAACTTCTACCTCGAAACCTTAGGCGCAGCAGGGTTTATATAGACCCTGTATGCTGCGCAGTGCCACATCATTCAACCAATCAAAAATTCTAATAAATTTTAAAAAAATTTTGATTGATAGAGTGATGTCATTGATCACATCAGATAAGAACCTCACCCTCTCCCTAAGTTGGCACCAACATTGGATAAGCTCAAGCAAGGTGGCGCCAAAGAGTCCATGTTTATCAGGACTCTTTGGTTCTTATCTATTTGGGGCGCCCACTTTAATCCAATTGGGCTCATGCCATAATCTGATTATGGCACCCAATTCAATTGGGTTTTGATATGTAGACACTCCACAAAAATCCTCCAATGAGCTCTCTTCAGTTTAAGACTCATATGTCAACATTTGACAGATGTCCTAAAATGAAATTGGCAGGTGACAGGAATTAGCAGGTGCTTATCTTAAATTCATCTCATGAATTAAGACAAGCCTTTTTTGAGCTGGACAAGCTTCATTTAGACTGAAAAAAATCTTTCAAAGATTCTCTGGATGAGTCAAATCATATTTGGCTCAGTAGAGACAGAAAAGATTACATGAGGAGAAAGTTAGGCTCAATCGAGTGCTAGCACGATTTCCTTGAACCTAATTGGATCTAATCCAAATCAATTGAGTTAACCCAATTGATGACATTCAGACCCTAATCCTTATTTGTGTGACCCAGTTAGGTTCAATTTCGTATGGTAATGAGACATGTCATGATCTTATCATTGACATCATCAAAACTCTTTCGATAGATCAGAACTCTTCTGATTCAGACAATTTGAATGATCGATCATCAATATCATTCTAATTGCTCCCAAAATCCACCAGTGACACCTAGCAGTATATGGTGGTAACCCATCAGAAATGAAGATGAACCTCTCGGTGCAGCTACCTATGTGATTGAGTTCCTCTATCATGAGTCCCGACTGAATTAGGGTTAAGGTGAACTCGTCAAACCCAACATCAGTCATATGAGTTAATCGATCGATCCGAGTCCGATGTGAAACCCTAATGAAAAACTCTTTTTCATTATTTCTCTCTGCTATGGCCATGGGCTTAAGGACTCGATCTTTCAATTACATAGGACTACTCCTCTCATCTATCAAGGTTGATAGATCCCATCTTGGTGCGATCTAGTTCCTACAATGAATATGCTACAGCCAACATACACCTCCATGTTCCGAATGGTTAGGAGATCGAGTTATGGTGTAGTCAAACTATAACACACTCAATGTGAACTGTCGATGCACCTCAGGTCAAAGAACTAGACACACAACTACAGCATCGAGCTAGTCATTGATGAGAAGGTAGACTTCCTTATGACTGCTCGAAGTGGTCACGCTCAGTACTCTCATTCTCAATGAATACCTATACTTTTACTCTGGTGTCTCCACACCGTAGACTCAAGATACATCTATCCTAAGGAAGCGATTGTACACCAACCTTGCGGATTGATCACCATCCTCGTGATGATCCTATGGTCAGGAGCTGTTTATGAGTTAGTTATGTAAATTCATGCCTTAAATTTTCAACTCTTGAAAATATGAATTAACATTCCTACTAACTCAAAGGATGTATCACAGACACAATGTACACAATGTGATAGAAGAATAACCCTTTTATTATTTATAGTCAAAATTATAAATTTGCCCTTAGATTTGTACAGAAATATGTCAGCCGATCTGGCATCTAGGGCATACATCTAACACTAGAGATAGACTTTGATGGTACTTTGTTCAAAACATATACTGCAGTCTCGATAGCAAATCCCCAAAAAGAGATTGAAAGATCCGTGAAGCACATCATGGACTACACCATATCTAATAAGGTGTGATTTCTCTTTACTACAATACCATTTAATTATGGAGTGTAAGGAGGTATCCATGAGAGAGAATATCATTTTTTTTAAATGATCGAGAAACTCAATAGTTAAGTATTCTCCTCCTCGATCAAATCGAAGAGTTTTAATACTTTTATCAATTTATCTCTTAACTATTCTTTGATACTCTTTAAACTTGTCAAACATTTTGATTTATATTTTATTAAATACACATATCTAAATCTTGACTTATCATCAGTAGATATGATGAAGTAGGAGTATCCTCCTCTGGCCTGAGTCAACATTGGCCCGCAAACATCAGTATGTACAAGATCCAAAATGTCACTCACCCTTTCTTCATATTCAATAAATAGAGTCTTGATCATCTTACCCATGAGACAAGATTCACAAGATCCATATGATTCAAAATCATAAGGAACAAAAAATTTATCTTTGTATAACTTGTTAATTTTTGATTCATTTATATAACCAAGTTAGCAGTACCAGAGGTATGTGACATTCACATCTTCTTTATTTTTTTTCTTCATATTATCAATATGAAGTACATTATCATTAAGTGATAAGAATAAAAGATCATTATTAATATAAGTATTTCTATAAAATACATTAGAAAGATAAATAGAACAACCATTGCTTTTAGTTTTTATTTCAAAATCTTGTTCTAATAACAGAAGTATAGAAATAATATGTCTAATAATTTTAGGAATGTAATAACAGGTTTTCAGTTCTAAAACTTTACCCAAAGGTAACTTCAACATCTTGATTCCTATGGCTTCTACCTGTATGGACTCTCCACTAGCATCGAACAGCACGAAGTCAGCTTCATTCAGACTCCTTATTTCCTACAGACTCTGCAATGATTTACAAAGATATGAGCCACAGGCAGTATTCAATACCCAAGAATCTGAAGTTGAAGTACTTAATGATAAGTTTGTTTGTATCATATATAAATTTTTAGCAATATTTTCTTTCTTGTGCTTCAAAATTATAAGGTATTCCTTATAATTCCTCTTCCAGTACCCGTTCTTGCCGCAATGATAGCAAGTACCTTTGGCGGAGACCTTCTTCGTCTTCTTCTTCAAGATGCTAGCCTTAGGGTTATTTTTTTCTTAGAACCCATCTGTCTTTCTTCTTGAAGATTTTATCTACAAGAAGAACTGGAGCCTTTTCACCCTTGAAATGACTCTCTACTATTTTAAGAATATTGAGCAATTCATGCAGGCTAGTATTTAGTTTGTTCATATAGAAGTTAATGACAAACTATGAGAAAGAATCAAAAGTGACTGCAGGATCAAATCCTGACTGAGCTCACCATTCATGGCGAAACCTAATTATCCAGATGAGTGATCAGATCAATCATCTTAAGGATATGAGTTTGCACGGATATACCTTCACTCATCCTGGTATGGAACAACTGCTTAGATATCTCATATCTAGTAGTTCGGCTTTGTTCTCTATATAACTCCTTTAAATTAAGGAGTATGGAAGGAACATCCATGTCTTCATATTGCCTTTGAAGCTCATTATTCATGGAGGCAAGCATGATACATTTGACAGTTATACTGTCATCCTGTCACATTTTATATGTGGCCCTTTCCTCCTCGAATGCATCTTCTCCGATCGTATTGGGTGCAAGAGTATCCAGTATATAGGAGACTTTCTTCTATGTGAGAATTATTCTCAAGTTTCTCAATCATTCCACATAATTTGATCTGATCAATTTGTTTGCATCTAGTATGCCACGTAATGATAGTGAGGATGCCATTATGCAATTAATCTACAATAACAAGAATAATGTATAAGTGGACAACTCATAATGATAGAAACAACTGGATGAAATTTTTTATCTAATTGTTAATCTCACTATTTTATCGAATATCAAAGCCCTCTAATATGATAAATAAGAAACTTCTTATCAATTTTTTAAGTGAGATTGAGATCTCTATTCCTCACAAATACCTTATGGATAACACAACAAGTATTCATGAGTTCAAGGATAGGTAACCATTTATCAATTGTACTTCATACAATTCTTAATATTTTTTTTGCCTCTAGATCACTCATAGTCTTGTGCATAGCAAATAAACTATAGTATTCTAGTTAAGTTAACCTTTCATTCCTATATGGTCATATTCAAATAATGGTACCCTTGTGGATAGCACAATCAAGGCAATACTATTCAAATATGCCATAAGCATCAGTATGCATTTAGTCAACATCATATCAATTTTTATAGTAAGCCTTATGGATAGCACAATAAGCTTACTAAGATCTTGACATACTCTATTGATTAAGTATGAAGGAAGGCCTTTGTAGTGTCTACATCACTAATCAATCTAAGTTCAAAACTCAATTAGACCAAATTAGCTAGGTAAGTATATGGGAGGCTCCCCATAGATTTTTTTAGATACCAACATAGTTGGCCAGGCCAGAATACGGATCTAATTAGAAAATCACCTTTAACACTTATCTAGACACCAATTGATTAAATAAATTTGACATTCAATTTGCAAGTAAATCTCGATATTACAATTTAATTTAATTTTTATAGAGGGTCTTAAATTGGTCTCAGCACATCTTAACATCTACATAATATGTAACATACATATAACAATTCATGCTATACAACATGCTTTTTAAGTTATAATATTATTCATATTATTATGCAAAAAATGATTGCTAGAATCACAAAGGGTGTAAAAATAATTTTGACTTAACATATAATAAGTTCAGTCAACTTACTAAACCCTAATCAAATTAGGCATGTATATACAATATACCCTTAATCAAAATGATTTAAGCATCAAACTACCATGAACCATAAAATTTTAGATTATAATAAATTCTAAATTTAATAATTAAAATTTAAATTCATGCTTCAAATAAGGTTAAAAATAATTTTTGATTTTAAGACTGATGCTAGAAATCGATATAGCATATTGACATTATATGAATCAAATCAAATCTATACTACAACTTTGACACTTGTTTGATCGAATCTAACAAGAGTGGCTCTGATATCATTGTTGGGTTCCAGTCATGTAGTGAAATATGAATTTTTAAAAAAAAATTAACATGTATATTAAAAACTTTAACTATTAAAACTAACCGACCGAAACTCAAATCCTAGAATCACCTTATAGATGTCAAACAAACCAAAGCCAAGTATGCAAAGAGTTAGAAACTTATACTTTCTAAAATAAGCAATATGATAAAATGATGATCTCTACGAGACTCCAAAATAGAAGTCCTCCAACAGTGAACCACACGGAAGATGATCAAGGTCCTTCCCATCCGGTGCAGTCCCACAGCCTTTTCTTCATAAGTGTGCTATCGATTTTCTTCTCGAAGAACAATCGCACCAACATCCATTTGTCTTTGATTCCTCCACTAGGACCATGCCAAGAGAGTTCACTTCAGAAATCTCACAACTTAGGATTCAATTTTATACTTTAATATATGAAAAAATCAAATCCTAGGACAAGCACACCACACTTATTTTTTTTCTCACCACTCTTCTTTCTATTATTTTTGCTCAATTTTCATATCTTTTTGCTGTGATTCTTTTCTAACTTTTTCTTCTCTTATCACATGCCTAAGAACTGATTTTTTTAAGATTTTAAACCATATGGAATGTCTTTGTTAGATGTATGTCCTAGAAACCAATATGGCTGACATATTATAATAAAGCTAGGATATAATTTTATACTTAATATATTGATTTGATTAATAAAAAGATAAGTTTATTTTTTATTCAAGTGTGATGTGTCCTTGAATTATCCATAGAATTAATATTTCGATACATATTCTTAAAGTGTTGAGAATTAGTGACATGTATTTAATTTCTAAATGCTCTAGGTCATAGTATCATCATGAGGATGGTGATTGATCTGGATAGATCGGTGCATAAATCATTTTTTTCAGGATAGATGAGTCTTTGGTCTACATTGTAAAGACATTGAGCGATGAGTGTGGGTAGTTTTTAGAGAACTGCTAGTATTGAGTGTGACCATACGAGAGATCACTTGAATTTTTACTCGATCATCAGTGATTGTCTCGATGTTGTAGTTGTGTGAATGATCTTTTAACCTACGATGGTATGACTACTCCCAGTGAGGCTGTTGGAGTTTAACTGACACATAAATATGATCTCAATGAGCCCTTGTAGTGGATGTTGGCGATAGTTGGTCCACAGTAGGAGTAGGATGCACATCAAGATGGAATCTATCGACCTTAATAGAGGAGTAGTCCTATGAGATTTAAGAGGTTAAGTCCGAGAGTCTATGGCCATAGCAGTGTGATTGATAGAAAAGAGTTTCTATAAAGATCATAATTGGACTTGAGCTGATCGAATCTATCATATGATTGATGATGAGATTTGATAATTTATCTATGACCTGCCATCTTGTCGAGACTCATAATAGAGAGACTGAATCACACGTGAAATATATTTTGAGGTTCTTTTTCGATTCTATTGGATTACTATTATATACTGCTAGGTATCACTAGTAGATTGTGAGAGCTCACTAGGATTGCTCTGACCCATTGAAAAGAGTTTCAATGATACTATGATAGAGATCATTGTATATCTCACTATCAGATAGAATTAAATTTATGGGGTCACACAACAAAGAGAATAGACCTGAAATAAGCAATTGGGCTTATGAAGTCTCAATTGGGTTTAGAGAAATCTTATTGAGTTCAGGATAACCTTGATACTACATGGTTGGACCCAATTTTTTCTTTACATTTGAATTTCTTAGTTGATAAGATTAATTCATATTTAATTATCTATTAATAATCTAAATGAATTAGGTTCATTGGGCTCCAATTGTTGGGTGCTTAGAGTTTTAGATCAAATGAATTAAGGGTTCAAGCCCTTAATTAATTTTCTTGATAGTTTTGATTGGGCGCCACTTGATTTGATCAAATTGGATGTGCCCACCCATTAGAGGGTGCGTGGGACCAGCATGGGACGTCCTTGTGAAGGGTAGGAAAATAGTTTTCCTTCGGGATGCCCAGGTTGCATCTAAAAATTTTCAAATATTCAACTTATTTAATGATCAAATCCTTACCTAAAATGTAGTGGAACCAAAGATCAAATCCTAAATTATCTGATATAAACCTTCACAGAGGCCTGGATGGGCAAACCCTCTATTTCGCATGCACGTCAGACGTCATAGGAAAGCAGAATGAACTCCAATCCAATTGGCTTAGCAACTCAATCAATCGAGGGATGAGATGTGCTAGTGTGACACCTCACACTAATAGATGGGATGCCCAAAGAGACCCCACACCCAAAGGAAGAGGGGCGGCAACAAGAGGAGAGGCCAAAGGGAAGATAGGACCTCTCTCTCTTCTCATGCCTCTCTCTCTTTTCTCTTCTCTCAATCTGATTTGTTTGCTATGCTATTGCTATACATCCATAGGTAGAGATCCTCTCTAGTTATAGATGATTCTCATGATCCAATGAGATTAGGACTCCTAATTCAAATCTGATTTGAATTGATCCAATACTTATGAAAGAAGGATTCCTATATGAGATATAATTATCATCACATATGACAATCAACTTGCACCCAATCTCTCACCCACTTAGGATGCCCCAAATAAGCACCAAATCAGGTTTTGGTCATACTTCATGAGGGGATATTCCCAGTATAAGTAGGAATACTCATATCTCATCTAAAATAGGTCTGATTCGAATCTGATTCGAAGCTGGTTCAAAATAATTTTGAAAGGCTATCAATCCCAAACTCTTTAAGACTTTTATACCAAGTCTAACTTGAATTTTGGATCCATTTAAGTCCAATTAATTTAAATCTAATCTGAAATAAATTAGTACTTAAATTCAATCTTTCATATGTTTCATGAATTATAGATCAGAAATTATTCATCCTCAGGATCGAAGCTGAACTTCATGTGTAGTGCTAACTAGACATAGTCAACTCTTCAATCCCATTTGACCCATAACTTAATTCTCAATCAAGTTAGCTTATATGTTCAATCAAGTCAAGTACTTTCAAATTAGATATATAAACATAGGTCAATTCCTTCCTACTTTGTCTGACTTGTGTCCGTGACTCCATAGGTTCAAACACTAAACCGATAGCACAGGAACCAATTTCTGCACTAATCGAGATACCATCTAGCAATGGTTCTCGACATCCAGATAGATCAAATTATCGTAAAGAAATATTTCAGAATCCATACACATGGTTATCGCATAATTCATCCTTTTGACACTGGATGCTCTAGGATGGTCTTAGATTAACTATCAATCGAGATTGCTTCATCCGTATTGTATTTCAACTTTTCAAATCCATCTCATGGATTACCTGGGCCAAGGCTTTACTAAATTAAAATATAGTGATACATCAACTCCAATAATCCGATGGGGTCAATCCCATCTTGATCTACATACAGACTTCATAAGTACTTGACTGTACTCGATAGCCTTCCGTCACTGCATTAGAAATCCAAGTAGTCCAACACCAAAGCACAGTGAGTTGCTTGTAAGTCACTATGGTGATCTCAAGTCTGAAGGACACTTATACCCATATGTTTTGCAAGCAGCTCTTGATAGCAGAATGCTCAGCAGGTGAGTTACTTGTTCAGTGATGAGGTACCCCTACATCTCACCTGTATGCTATACCAGTATCACCACACTCCTTGGTTAAGAGGACAACCAACCCATATGGCATACAATGACCTCCACTCGATAAATGTCATTGTCCTGTAATGACGTATCATTTGATCGTGAATATATTTAAGAACTATACGATAAATCCTCTCTTTATCATACACTAGCATAGTTCTAGGGACTTCATCACAGTATAAGAGTTCAAGGAAGATGTCACTTTGTGATGAAAAATATCAGAATAACTATTATTCAATTGATTAATAATTTATACACAAGGATGAACTCAATCATCATACGATTGATTTTAGGATACAATTTCCAACAACTCCCACTTGGACTAAAGCCAATCGAGACAGTATCTTATACCCATCTTCCATTCGAAGTTATCAAACTCTTTGATCCCAAGAGCTTTAGTGAAGGGATCAGTTAGGTTCTTCTTTCCATCGATCTTCTGAAGCTCGACGTCACCTCGGTCACGATCTCTCGCACTAAGTGATAGTGGTGCAGAACATGCTTAGTGTGATGGTGCGACTTGGGTTCTTTCACTTGAGCTATCACAGTACAGCAGGATAGGACCTTAATGGAAGGTATAACTCCCAGCTCTATGATAAACTTTCGCAACCACACCACTTCTTTTGCAGCATCCGATGCAGCAATGCATTCTGCTTCACATATAGAATCAGCCATAGTATGTTGCTTGGAACTCTTCCAGCAAACAACTCCTCCATTCAAGGTAAATACGTAGCCCGACATGCTTCTGTTGTCATCACAATCTGACTAAAAATTAGAATCAGTATATCCCACAAATTTTAGGTCAGAGTCTTCATAGATAAGCCATTGGTCTTTAGTATTTCTCAAATACTTAAGAATTACTTTCGCAATCTTCCAATACTTCTCATCCGGATCAGACTGGTACCTACTCACTACCCCTGGTGAATAGGTCAATCCGACCTCATACATGTCACAGCATACATGATAGATCCTACTACCGAAGCATATGGTATTCTACTCATGTTCTCTCTCTCCTCAGGAGTTGTCGGACAATCCTTTTTGGAAAGAGTAATTCCATGGCCTATCGAAAGATAGCCTTTCTTAGAATTATCTATGTTGAACCACTTCAACAAGATGTCAATGTACGTGGATTGGGACAATCCAAGAAATCTTCTGGATCTATCCCTATAGATCTTCATCCCTAAGATGTAGGACGCTTCTTCCAAGTTTTTCATGGAGAACTGTGATGATAACCACAGCTTCACACTCTACAAAGCCAGGATATCATTTTCTAGTAACAGTATATTATCCACATACAGCATAAGAAAAATGACCACAGAATCGGAAGTCCACTTGTAGACGTAAGGCTCTTCTCTGTTCCTAACGAAGCCATACATTTTAATCATCTTATCAAAATGCATGTTCCAACTCCTCAATGACTGCTTAAGTCCATAAATAGACCTTTTCAACTTGCACACTTTTGACTCATTTGCGGATGTGAACCCTTCAGGTTGTATCATATACACCTCTTCTTCCAGTTCTCCATTAAGGAAAGTAGTTTTGACATCTATTTGTCAGATCTCATAATCTAAATGTGCAGTGATAGCAAGTATAATCCGGATGGACTTAAGCATTGTCACAGAAGAGAACATCTTATCATAGTCAATACCATAACACTGATGAAAACTCTTGGCAACTAGATAGGCTTTATAGGTCTCTACCTTTCCATCCACTTCATTTTTCCTCTTGAAAATCTATTTACACCCTATGGGTTTTATCCCTTCAAACGGATCAACTAGTATCCATACGCTATTGATCTTATGGACTCCATCTCAGACTTCATGGCCTTAAGCTATTTTTGAGAGTCGGATCTTTGTACGGCCTCCATATAGATGATTGGATCCTCATTATTTTCATCAAGTTCAATGAGATCACCATCCCAGATCAAGAAACTATAGTATTTGTCTGACTGACGTGGTACTCTATAGGATCTCTTTAATGGTACCTCTAACGGTTCCAGATTTGATTCACCAATCAAATTCAATTCTGTATGTGTCGGTCCTTCCACCTCATGAACTTCATCAAGTTTAATTTTATAGGCATTAGCTCTTTCACCAAGGAACTCTTTTTCCAAAAAGACTGCCTAGTTACTAACAAACACCTTTTGTTCTGCAGTGAGATAGAAGTAGTACCCTTTAGTTTTCTTTGGGTACCCTACAAATAAGCATCTATCAGACTTTAGTTCAAGCTTATCTATCTTTAAATGCTTGACATAAGCTAGACACCCCCAGATCCTAAGGTGTGAGAGCACTGGCTTACGTCCAGTCCATATCTCATATGGAGTTTTATCAACAGACTTGCTGGGCACTTTATTCAAAATGTAGTAGGCATTCTCTAGAGCATATCCCCAAAAAATGATTGGCAGACTGAAAAAGTCCATCATGGATCAGATTATATCTAATAAGGTTCTATTCCTCCTCTCGGACACACCATTATGTTGTGGTGTTTCAGGAGGGATCTATTGTGAGAGAATCCTATTCTTTTCTAGATATGTCAGGAACTCACTGGTGAGGTATTTACCTTCTCGGTCTGACCGAAGGATCTTAATACTCTTTTCAGTTTGTTTCTCTACTTCAGCATGAAATCGTTTGAATATTTCAAATAATTCTGACTTATACTTCATAAGATAGACATATCCATACCGCGATAGGTCATCTATAAACGTAATGAAGTAGTAGTATCCTCCTCTAGCACTTAAGTTCATATGTCCGCATACATCAGTATGTATTAGACCTAGGACATCGCTGGCTCTCTCATCTTTTCCTTTAAAAGGTGACTTCGTCATCTTACTAACTAGATAGGACTCATAGGTAGGCAATGATCCATAATCATTTATCTTAAAGACATGTTTCTTGATCAATCTGTTAATCCCATTCTTGTTTACATGACCAAGCCTACAATACCAAAGGTAGGATTCACTGATATTATCTAACTTAGGGTGTTTACTGGGTGTGTATATTATAGTAATAGGCTGTGATATTATATATATGTCATATTTCAATTATCCACACATAATTATAGTATCATTCATAATAATATCACAAAAATCATTCTTTATAATAAACTTGTAACCAAGTTTGGCCAAAAGGCCTACAAAGATGACATTCATCAAAAAGGAGGGACAATAATGACAATCATTTAACATGACACTACTAGAATCAAAGACAAGCTGCAAAATTTTCAAGGTCAGAATTGGAACAAGACTTCCATCTCCAATGTTAAGGAACCACTCACCCTCTCGAAACTTCTTACTTGCAATCTTTGCAATGAATTGCATATATTAATAGGACTTTCGGTATCCAATACCTATATAGTAGTATCATAAACAGAGAAATTACAACATGTTATCATATAAATACCTTGTGAAGTAACTACTTGCCTCTTTCCCTTATTCTTAGGCCTGTTTGGGTCAAGGGTGGCTATATAAGCAGGACAATTCCTTTTTCAATGACCTAGCTTTTTACAGAAGAAGCACTCTGTATGGCTCTAATCAACTTTTGACATTTTGATCTGCTTGAGATTGATGGTATGGGATTTCTACACATTTTTCTTCTTTCCTCTCCTAGAGGATCGACACCCTACAGATGAACCTCCCACTAAATTCACTGGTTCTTTTTGGAGTTGGTGATCTTTCTCAAAAGTCTGCAGTAATCCTAGCAAACCATGATAGTTTATTGCAGGCTTCATCATTCTATAATGACTAAGAAAGGATAGGTAGGATTTTAATAGCGAATTGAGGATAGCATCCTTGCTTAACTGTTCATGCAACGAAAAGTCAAGTTTGCTTAGACGTTCAATTTGCTCAATCATGTATAATACATGATCGTTTACTGAAACCTCTTTTCGCATATGGGTATTGGACATTGCATAGGAGGTTTTATATTTCTCTGCATCCTCAGGGGTCCGAAAGACTCATTCAACATTTGAATCATCTCCTCAGGCTATGCATCCTCGAACTTATGACTAAGTTCGTTGTTCATAGCTGCCCTCATCACGCAATGCACAGTCGTGCGGTCATTGAGCCACTTTATGTAAGTGTCTTTCGTAGCACGATGAGCATTGACTGCAAGTTCTTCAGGTGCCTGATCCGTAAGGACATACAAAATTTTTTCATGCTCCAATACGATTTTCAACTTTCGATGCCAACTATCGAAGTTGGATCCGGTGAGCTTGTCACTGTCCAACAGTGAACGGAGGGATAGTGTGTTGGCCATAACTAAAAGGAGAAAATATTAGCCTATTAGTATATGAATTAATTTTTTTTAATCCTAAAAATATGTACTTTAGTCTAAAGGTCCTCCCACTATTTTAACGAATTGGTAGCCTCTACCTCCAACTTGAAGAATTACACTAATTCCTTAGTGGGTACTAGAATCCACATGGACTGCATTCAGGCCCGAGTGTGGCTTGACCAACCTTAGTGCATTCATGGGTAGGTTCATAATCAATTATTTCTTCAAACAACTTTTAACAATGGGTTCTGCCCTAAGTATCCCTTCAGCAGGTGTGTGGCGCCTCCACTGAAAATTCTGGTTAGGTCCAACCATTAATATGACACACCAAGTGCATCCAACAAATGGATGTCTAGGCCCGAGTGTAGCTCGACCAACCTGAGCATTGATCTGAAGGTACATCATAATGGTCATATAATGAATGACAATTTTAATATATAATAGGCACTAGGCATGTGGCACCTCCAATGTCTATTTAGAATATTGGACTTATTATAACACACCTTAATGGGAGGTAATGACCAAGTTATCTCATAACTTTATCACTTTATAGATCTAATAATTCAAAAAATTTGATTTAATTGATCTGAGAATAAGAGAAGTCGACCTGCAAGCTGCAAATCCTTCCACTGACTTCACCAAGTCATGTAAAGGATTAAGCATAAGCTAGTCTAAAGACACATAAATCAGTCACACTGATTCACCTTAATGGCATGGGTCTGCACAAATTGACTAGTGATAGAATTAAAACATAATCTATCATGTTAGCCAGGTAAGTGAGATCAGTGGGAGGGATCTACCCTTAACTCACCATAGATGCATTTAGGTGAATAGCTTTCAATTAAAAACCACTTGATTGAATCTGCCAAACTTATCTTAGACACCAACTGGTTAATTAGTTTCGATTTGGCAAACCAAAAAGTTTGGGCTCAACCACAGAGCCATGATCATGATCCATTTATAAGGGTCCAACACATGAACTTGATCAAACTACAACTATTGAGATTGATCTAGAGAAATACTGACCTGATCTAATTCAATATTTGATTAGATTTAATCAATTTTTCTACATGATCCATATGTATTTCTAACCCTAGATCTAACCCATTAGAAGGACCTGATTCATGCTAACCCTTTGCCCATCATTTTATGTGGTGTCTTAATAATCTTCAATTCTCAAATCTAGATCATTCAAACTTAATTCAAAATTAAGTGCATGAAACATGTATTTTAGTCTGTAGAACTATTCTATAAGGGTTTCAGGTGAAGCATACCATATGTTTCAATACATAAAATTAAATATTTATAATATGTTTAACAACTAAACATATATAGGTATGATCTAAACTTCATACATACATCTCATGTATCATGATAATCTTTAGATTTATACCATTTACATCATACGTAACATTCAATTCAGATCTAAAATAATTTTATATCTAAATTTTATCATATTGTAATGAATCATAAATCATGTTAGATCTAATCTAAATATATTTATGATCAAAATAATATATAAAAATCTATTCGATTTTATTCTTCTTGAAATCGGATCACAATAACATCCCTACATGTCATAAGAGAATCTATTGAATAGGTAAAAGAAAGATTAATCTCTTCAATCTCCTATGATCGGACAGTCTGGTAAACTCATCAATCCGAGTACTAGGATACTAAGATCTAAAATTTAATTTCATACATAATTACATATATATGTAATTATTGATAAAATAATTTTGTATCATGAACATATCCTTGATCTTATCAATTATGTTCTTCATCTAATCTAATAAGATTTAATGTATCATATACATTATATCAGATCTAAAACATATCTTATATTGATTATAAAAAATTAATTTTAAATTTGATATCATATAGAAAATTAATTAGATGCAAATATGAATGTATAAAGAATTAATTTCTGGTAAAATCTATTTTTGCACAGTGCTGAATTCTGATAGGATTCAGATCTAAATATCCATCAAAATAGATTTAATTTAAATCTAAAATAAATCTTACTTTATAAAAAAAAATAATATTAAAATTTTATTAAAATAGATTTAAAACAAATTTTAATTCATATTATTTTTTCATAAAAAATTCAGCAAAAATAGAATTATGTTATAACAGATTTATAACAACCTCAATCAATCATTGATTAGGCACCTCTAATCCAATCAAAATCTAATCAAAAATTTTATATAAATAATAGATTTAAATGATATTTAATACTTATAAAAAATCTTAATTATATCTCATATAAATAATTTCAAAAAATTCTATTTTACATGCATATCTTTCAAACCTGCTCTGATACCAGTTGAAGGGTAGGGAAATAGTTTCTCTCTAGGATGCCCAGGTTGCATCTAAAATTTTTTTAATATTCTACTTATTTAATGATCAAATTTTTACCTAAAATATAGTAAAATTAGGGATTAAATCTTAAATTATCTGATATAAACCTTCATAAAGGCCTGCATGTGCAGATCCTCTACTTCGTATGCATGTCAGATGCCACAAAAAAGCAGGATGAACTCTAATCCAATTGGCTTAGCAACTCAATCAATCGAGGGATGAGATGTGCTAGTGTGACATCTCACACTAGTAGATAGGATGCCCAAAGAGACCCCACGCCCAAAGGAAGAGGAGTGGCAACAAGGAGAGAGGCCAAAGGAAAGATAGGACCTCTCTCTCTTCTCACACCTCTCTCTCTCTTTTCTCTTCTCTCAATCTGATTTATTTGCTATGCTATTGCTATACATCTATAGGTAGAGATCTTCTCTATTTATAGATTATTCTCATGATTCAATGAGATTAAGACTCTTAATTCAAATCTGATTTGAATTGGTCCAATACTCATGAAAGAAGGATTCCTATATGATATATAATTATCATCACATATGACAGTCAAATTGCACCCAATCTCTCACCCACATGGGATCCCTCAAATAAGCATCAAACTAGATTTTGGTCATGCTTCATGAGAGGGTATTCTCAGTGCATGTAGGAATACTCATATCTCATCCAAAACATATCCGATTTGAATCCGATTCGAAGCTGGTTCGAAATAATTTTGAAAGGCTGTCAATCCCAAACTCTTTAGAATTTTTGTACCAAGTCTAACTTAAATTTTGAACCCATTTAAGTCCAATTAATTTAGATCTAATCTAAAATTAATTAGTACTTAAATTCAATCTTTCATATGTTTCATGAATCATAGATCAGAAACTGTTCATCTCTGAGATCGAACTTGAACCTCAGACATAGTCAACCTTCAATCCTGTTTGATGTATAATTTAATTCTCAATCAAGTTAGCTTATATGTTCAATCAAGTCAAGTACTTCCAAATTAGACATATAAATATAGGTCAATTCTTTCCTACTTTGTCTGACTTGTGTTCGTGACTCTATAGGTTCAAACACTAAGTCGGTAGCACAGGAATCAATTTCTGCACTAATCGAGATACCATCTAGCATTGATTTTCGATGTCTAGATAGGTCAAATTATCACCAAAAAATATTTTATAACTCATATACATGGTTACCGTGTAATTCATGTTGTTGACCCTGGATGCTCTAGGATGGTCTCAGGTTAACTGTCCACCGAGATTGCTTCATCTGCATTATATTTTAACCTTTCAAATCTATCTCATGGATTACCCTGGCCAAGACTTTACTAAATTAAAATACAATGATATATCAACTCCAATAATCCAGAGGGATCAATCTCATCTTGATCCACATACAGATTTCACAAATACTTGACTGTACCCAGTAGCCTTCCGTCACTGTATTAGAAATCTAGGTAGTCCAGCACCAAAATACAGTGACTTGCTTGCAAGTCACTATAGTGATCTTAGATCTGAAGAACACTTATACCCATGTGTTTTGCGAGCAGTTCTTGACAGCAAAATGCTCAACAGGTGAGTTACTTGTTTAGTGATGATGTACCCCTACATCTCACCTGTATGCCATACCAGTGTTATTACACTCCTTGGTTAAGAGGACAACCAGCCCATATGGCATACAACGACTTCTACTTAATAAACACCATTATTTTATAATGACGTATCATTTGGTCATGAATATGTTTAAGAACTATATGATAAATCTTCTCTTTATCATACACTAGCATAGTTCTAGGAACTTCATCACAGTACAAGAGTTTTGTCACTTTGTGATGAAAAATATCAGAATAACTATTATTTAATGGATTAATAATTTATATACAAGAATGAACTCTATCATCATATGATTGGTTTTAGAATATAATTTTCAACATATTTGCGGGTGCAAAGGCTCCAATAGTTGGTGCTTAAAGGATCTCCTATAGGGAGTCAAATAACTAAAGGAATAAAGATTTCTAATGCAAGTAAGAGTTATATTAAGTGATTGTTTGGTTTTGAATAGGATTCAAACCTTATGCATATTTAAAGGAGCCTTCCTTAAGACCTCTAGGCAATTGAACCAGTGGCTCCATGCCTCCATAGAGCAGCTCACCCCCCTCTCTTTCTTCTCCCTTCTCTTCACCCTTGAAGATCCAACGCCCAAGCCTTGGGCATCCTCCATCTTCCATACCCAAAGGAGTTTGGATGTCTCCTTTGTTTGCTGGTTTCTAGTCTCTGATTGCTTCACAATCAAAAAAAATAATTAAGAGAAGAAGAAAAGAAGAAGTTCAAAAAAAAGATCAAAGAGTTGATGGCGATCCAGGCTTCATTCAGATTCGTAGGCTAATTTTTCTTAGAGAAAAAAAATCAATACCAAAAAAGATTATTCCAAACTAATCCTAAGTGGATACCTATAGAGGTCGGGCACTTGTGCAGCTAAGAGAGAACCTATTCTCTTCTAGATCCAGATTTGAAGAAAGAATTTGTGAAACAGATATGTGATTCGAACATATATTCAATTTCAATATATGTTCGATTTCAGTATATGAAGTAGATCCTAGTGCTTTATATTTTATGCATACATGATGTAGATTAATAGATATTTTAATCTTCTATTTCACTATATTATTTAGCAAAAAAAAATTGAAATATACATGCATGCCCCGACATAGAAAATCCAATAGTGGTATCAAAACCACAGGTTTTATATGTATGAAATTGACATATATACTTGGAAAAGTATTTTAAAATATGATTTTTCTTTGATACATGAGATGTATAGATAAATTTTTAAATCTAAAATTTATTTTAGATTTAATTTTAGAATATATAGTTGATATGTGAAAGCATGCATAGATCTGAATTTTGTTCTAGAACGGTTTCTAGTTCATAATCATGTGATATGTTGATGCATGTGTAAATCTAAAATTTAATTTGATCTAATTCATGATTCACATATGAGATACATGATTGCATATTTAGGTTAAAAAATTATTTTCAATATAATTCATGATTTGTATATGAGATATATGATATCATGTTATGATCTGAATTTTTTAGACTAAACTTTACACACATATATGAGATATATATTTGTATGTTAAATTTAAAAATTAGTTTCATGATTTAAAACTTACCTTTTATACAAAGAATTTAATCTAAAATTTAGCTTTAAAATCTAAAATTTGTGTTTGTGCATAAGGATTTTGGTTTTGAAAAAAACAAAAATTAGGTCATGTAATTAGATTGCATCTAGGATTTTAGATTTGAACGTAATGGGTTTAATTTGATTAAGTAATTGATCAAATCAAGTCAAGTATTGATTAGGACTAGATCAATTAAGTTATATGATCATATAATTATTGTTGATCAAATCGATTGAAATTCATATGTAGAATCGATTAACCTAAGGACCTAATTCGACTCGATGGCTTGAGCCTGATTCGCTTGAGCTAATCTATTTGGATCAATTGACCTATTGGTGTCTAAAGAAAGTAATTGAGAGATGATTATTTAATTAATTTTATTTACTGACCTAACTAATTTATTGGGTCTAAGAAAAGCAATAGGGAGACTCCCACCAATCTCCACTTATCTGGCTAATTTGGAAGATTGAGTCTTGAATGAGGTTGCTTGGCAGTTTGGTTTAGCCCATGTCAATTAGATCAGTTATATGATGATTGATTAGATGAGACCTAATATAAACCTTTCTATAAATATTAAGTCCATAGGTCTTCCACCATTATAGATGTGCGGGCATGCTATTGGTGTTGATTGTTCTCGGTTGGTTATAGTGGTTCAGTTGCATCGGGAGTATGCAACCACTATATTAGCAAAGAGTTGCTCCAGGATAAGGATGGAGTTGGGCCCAATAGCTATTAGGTGAGAGACCCAATGACAGCCTTGCACCTGCTTGTGAACAGTGGATCCAGCTTAACTAAAGAGTGTGGTCAATAACTGTTAGGTGAGCCCACATGAATTAAAGACCAAATTACTGCAATATGCTTAGAGAAGCATATGAACAAAGAGTTATCCATGCATCGGTGTGTAGATGAGATTCATGGCATCAGTCGGACTGCAGCACCCATTAGGAATCCATTTATCGCGTTAGGATTTTCATTTCTCATTCGGAGAGTGGAGGGATCTAAAAAATAAGTGGGAGTCATTGTTTGCATTTTAAAATCTTTAAAAGTAAATATAATTTTAAAAATATAAAAGTCTAACTTGAATCTCTACTCTCGCAGTTAAACAATATCAGCCTCAAACCCTCTAGCCGTATCTTTGAATCTAATCATTTGATCGAAACAAACTATAACGACTAGCTAAGAAACTTCAGAATTGTGTTGACTCCTAAAACTAAGTCATGTACTCGATCAGGAATCTCTAGTGTTACCAAATCATCCTACTGTCGAGCAAAGAACTACTTATGAAAAGTGGATGGATGAAGATAGTCAGATCAAGTACTATATGCTGGCATCCATGTCAAATGAGTTGTAGAGCCAGCATGAGCATATATCTACTGCCAGGGCTATGATCACTCACCTACAAGAGTTGTATGGTGAGCAGAGCCATACAGCATGCTTTGAAGTATCTAAGAGACTCTTCAGTCTGAAGATGCATAAAGGGTAGTCAGTCCAAGAGCACTATATGATAGTGATCAAAGACATTGAGGAGCTTGAGAAGCTCGGGCTTGATATGCAAAAAGAATTATAGATGGATTTGATTCTTCCATCCCTTATAAGTTCATATAGTCAATTTATTATAAATTTTCATATGAACAAACTTGATTGCACTATACCCAAACTGGTTAATATGTTGGTCACTACGGAAGAAAACTTGAAGAGCTCAAGAAGCACTGTTCTCACTGTGGAGCGGACTTCTTTCAAGAAAAAGTCTAATTGGAAGAAGAAGAATAAATCCACTAAGAAGCAGAAGAAAGAGAGCAATCCAAAGAAGGACGTTCCAAAGAAGGTCAAAGCAAAGGAAAAGTATTTCCACTGTGATGTCAAAAGTCACTAGAGGAGGAACTATCCACTCTATCTGAAGAGCCTAAAGACTAAGAACGATGATAAACCTTCAGAAGGTATCCTCATAATTGAATCTAACCTTACAGTTTCTTCTACTTCTAGTTAGGTATCGGACTCTGGTTCGAGTGCTCATATATGTATCTCAATGCGAGGTCTAATAGAAAGTAGAAGGTTGAGGGAAGGTGACATGATCCTTCAGATTGGCAATGGAGCAAAAATTACTACAGAGACCATTGGCACTTATTTTCTTCGATTATCATCGAAATTTAGATTAGATTTAACAAACTATTATTTTATTTCTGTAGCTAGTCGAAATTTAATTTTCGTGTCTGTACTAGCACAGGATAGTTTTAAATTTAATTTCAATAAAAACTTTTATTCTATTTATTTATAAAATAAATTAGTTGCATGAGATCTTTTAATTAACAGTCTATATCACTTGCATATTGATGCGAATGTGAATTTGAACGAGCAAATAGTGAGTGCCATAGGTTAAAAGAGACTTAGAAATGAAATTAACCAGAAGTATTTGTGACATCATAGATTAGGCTATATTGGAGAGGATAGGATAAACAAACTAAAAAAAGATGGGATCCTTGGCTCTCTTCATCCAGAGTCATATCCAACTTGTGAATCTTACCTTCAAAAAAAATGGCCAAGTTACCCTTTATAGGACATGGGGAAAGAGCCACTGAGTTACTTACCCTGGTATATACCGATGTGTGTGGACTATTTGATGTGTAGATCAGGGGTGGTTACGGCTACTTCATCACCTTTATCGATGATCTATCTAGGTATGGGTATGTGTATCTGATGAAACCCAATGAAGCCTTTAAAAAGTTTAAGGAATTCAAAAATTAAGTATTAAAACAAACAGGCAAATCCATTAAGATTTTTCGATCAGATTGAGGAGGTGAATATTTTAGTAAAAAATTTTTAGAATATCTTAAGAACAACGGCATAGTCTCTTAATGGACTCCTTCTGAAACACCTTAGCTCAATGAAGTATTCAAAAGGAGGAATAGGATCCTATTAGATATGGTCAGATCTATGATGAGCTTCACTGATTTATCTTTATATCTTTGGGGACATATCTTATTAACTTCAATTCACCTGTTGAATAGGGTTCCATCAAAATTCATTTCTACCACACCGTATGAGATATGGTATGGTAATAAGTTGAGTCTAGATGATCTTAAGACTTGGAAATATCCGATCTATGTCAAGAGACAGATGGCTGATAAATTAGAGGATAGATTTGTAATAGCTCATTTTATAGGGTATTCAAAAGAATCAATGGAATACTACTTCTACCTTTCATAAGATCATAATGTGATTGTGAGTCGGAATGCCATATTATTAAAAAAATAGTTTATCTAGAATGGTGGTAGTGGGAGGTTGTTGAGCTCAAAGAGAAAGTTTCTGAAGAGCAAAGAGCTATAGATCCTTAGAAACCCGTTATTCATGAGTCAATAGTTGATGTTTCTCTACCACCTCATAGATATAGTAGGGTCTCTTGACCTTCTAAAAGGTACATAGGTATGCTTACGGAGAAAATAAAAAAAAAATATTTCTTATAGGAGTTAAGGGTCATGGTGATGATCCAATATCTTTGATGAGGTGATGTCTGACATCGATTTCAAGAAATAATTAGATGCAATGAAGTCAGAAATTGACTCGATATATTCGAACCAAGTATGGACCTTAATGGATTTACCCTAGGGTATAGTACCGATTGGGTGCAAATAGATCTATAAAAGAAAAATAGGTGTCGATGGTAAGGCAGAGACCTATAAAGCTAGGTTTATGGCAAAAGGTTATAGCCAACACGAGGGCAGTGACTATCAAAAAATCTTTTCGCTCGTAGCTATGCTGAAGTCCATCCGTGCTCTGTTGCTATTGTAGCTTATTATAATTATGAAATTTGATAGATGGATGTAAAATCTACTTTTTTGAATAGACATCTTGAGGAAGATATCTATATAGATCAACTTTTGGATTTCACATCTGGTGATGGTGATCACAAAGTCTGCAAACTGCAAAGATCCATATACGAATTAAAGTAAGCTTCTCAGAGTTGGAATCTTCATTTTGATAATGTGATCACATCATTTGATTTCATCAAGAATGAAGAGAAACCTTGTGTATACAAAAGGGTTAGTAAGAGCATAATAATATTCTTCGTATTATACGTGGATGATATTCTCCTTATTAGGAATGATATTCCTGTGTTGACCACGGTTAAAAGATGGTTGTCTAAGAAATTCTCCATGAAAGATCTAGGGAAAACATCGTATATTCTTGGAATAAAGATATATAGAGATAGATCTAAAAGGATGCTAGGTTTGTTACAAAACTTATGCATAGAGAAAGTACTGAAGAGGTTCAGCATGAAAAATTCTAAAAGAGGACTTTTACCTCTTAGACATGGTATTCATCTTTCCAAGATGATGTGTCCGATCACATCTGAGGAAATTCAGCACATGAGTAGGATTTCTTATGCCTCAGCCATAGGGAGCCTCGTATATGCCATGCTATGAACTCAATCTGATTTGTCCTTGCTGTGAGTGACACAAGTAGGTATCAGTCGAATCTAGATGAGGAGCACTGAATAGCTGTGAAGAACATCCTTAAGTACTTAAGAAGAACTAAGGATTTGATTTTGATTTATAGAGGAGGTTTTGAGTTGCAAATCAAGGGGTATACTGATTCAGACTTCATATCTAATTTTGATAATAGAAAGTCTATGTCAGAATATGTGTTCATATGCAATAGTAGCATAGTAAGCTGGAAGAGTTTCAAGCAATCCATCATAGCAGATTCGACTACAGAGGCTGAATATGTCACTACTTCGGATGCAGCAAAGAAAGGCTTCTGGTTTAAGAAGTTGGTTATGGAACTTGGGGTTATGACATCAGATGCCATACCATTTTATTGTGTCAATAATAGAGCCATAGCACTTGCTAAGGAGCCAAGGTCTCATCAAAAATCAAAGCAAATCGAACGGTAGTACCATATCATACGTGACGATCTCGAAAAGAAATATGTTGAGGTATGAAGAGTAGACTCATGGACAATGTGGCAGACCTGCTAACAATGTAATTGAGTCAGCCGAAGAAGAAAGTCCACCTTAAGAAGATGGGACTTAGATTAGTGGCCTGGCTTTAGTACAAGTGGTCCAAGTGAAAAATTATTAGATATATATCCTAGAAGCCAATATGGCTGACACATTATAATAAAGCTATAACACAATATTGTACTTAATACATTGATTTGATTAATAAAAGGATAAGTTTATTTTTCATTCAAGTGTGATGTATCCTTGAATCGTCTATAAAATTAACATTTCAATATATATTTTCAAAGTGTTGAGAATTAGAGATATGTATTTAATTTCTAAATACTCTCGGTCATAGTATCATCATGAGGATGGTGATCGATCCAAATAGACCAATACACAGATCACTTCCTTCGAGGTAGATGAGTTTTTGATCTACAGTGTAGAGACACTAAGCGATGAGTATAGGTAGTTGTTAGAGAACAACTAGTACTGAGCGTGATCATATAAGAGATCGCTTAGATTTCTACTCAATCGTCAGTAATTGTCTCGATGCTGTAGTTGTGTGAATGGTCCTTTGATCTGTAATGGTATGACTACTCATAGTGAAGCTGTTAGAGTTTGACTGACACATAAACATGGTCTCAATGAGTACTTGTAGTGGATGTTGGTGACAGTTGGTCCATTGTAGGAGTAGGATGCGCATTAAGATGAAATCTATCGATCTTGATAGAGAGAAGTAGTCTTATGAGATTTGAGAGGTTAAGTTCAAGAGTCTGTGGCCACAGCAGTATGATTGAGGGAAAAGAGTTTCCATAAGGATCACAATTAGACTTGAGCTGAATAAATCTATAATATGACTGATGATGAGGTTTGATAATTTATCCATGACCTGCTATCTAGTCGGGACTCAAGATAGAGGAACAGAATCACATATGAACTACACCTTGAGGTTCTTTTTCGATTCTACTGGATTGCTACTACATACTGTTAGGTGTCCTTGGTTGATTGAGAGATCTCACTAGGATTGCTCAGAATCGACCATCCTTGATGAGTTAGAGTGAAATTGTTCTGATCCATTGAAAAGAGTTTCAACGATACTATGATAAAGATCATTGTATATCTCATTACCAGATAGAATTGAACCTATGGGATCATACAAAAAAAGGATTAGATCTAGAATAAGCAATTAAGCATATAAAGTCTCAATTGGGTTTAAAGAAACCCTATTGGGTTCAGAATAGCCTTGCTAGCACATGGTTGGATCCAATTTTCTCTTTATGTTTGAATTTTTTATTTGATAAGATTAATTCAAATTTAATCACTTGCTAATAACCTAAATGAATTAGATTTATTGGGCTCTAATTGTTGGGTGCCTAGGATTTTGGATCAAATGAATTAAGGGTTCAAGTCCTTAATTAATTTTCTTGATATTTTTGATTGGGCGCTACTTGATTTGATCAAACTGGACATGCCCACCCATTAGAGGGTATGTGGGACTAGCATGGGGCATCCCATGGGTGCCATGTGGGGTGTGTATTTGTGGGTGTAAAGTTTCTAATAGTTGGCACCTAAAGGATCTCCTAAAGGGAGTCAAATAACTAAAGAAATAAAGATTCCTAATGCAAGTGAAGTTGTATTAAGTGGTTGTTTGATTTTGAATAGGATTCAAACCTTATGCCTATTTAAAGAGACCTTCCCTAAGGCTTCTAGGCAATTAAACCAGTAGCTCCACGCCTCCATAAAGCAGCCCACACCCCCTCTCTTTCTTCTCCCTTCTCTTCTCCCTTGAAGATCCAACGCCCAAGCCCTAAGGCATCCTCCATCTTCCACACCCAAAGGAGTTTGGGCATTCCCTTTGTTTGATAGTTTTTAGTCTCTGATTGCTTTATAATCAAGAAAATAAAAGCAAGAGAAGAAAAGAAGAAGAAGATCAAGGATCAAAGAGTTGATTGTGATTCAAGCTTCATTCAGATTCACAAGCTGATTTTTCTTAGAGAAAAAAAAATCAACACTAAAAAAGATTATTCCAGACAGATCCTGAGTGGATACCCATAGAGACTGGATACTTACATAGCTAAGGGAGAACCTATTCTCTTTCAGATCTAGATTTGAAGAAAAGATTTATGAAACAGATATGTGATTCGATCACATATTCAAATTTAGCATATGTTCAATTTCAACATATAAAGTAGATCCTAGTACTTTATGTTTTATGCATACATGATGTAGATTAAAAGATATTTTAGTCTTTTATTCCATTGCATTGTTTAGAAATTTTTTTTTTTTTGAAACATACATGCATGCCTCGATATGGAAAATCCAACAGTCCCATATAAATATGGGATGAAGGAATGGTAGGGAGTCTCAAGGGGTGCAACTCTTGGTGCTCCACCTTCCCATGTAGAGAATTAAATCGCTAATGAATTAGTACAGAAGAGCCATCATACAGAAGGATTCTCCCTCTTCTATGCCCCATAAATTCTCTAGATTAATTTAGTATGTGACAATTAAGGACTCTTCCTTCTCTTAGGCGCCAATAAATATGTGGCAGCAATAAATAAATGGTATGGACTTGGTGGCATGGAGGACTCATTTTTCATCTGAAACACTTCCAAGATAAGGAAATAAATCAAATAAATTAGACCTAATCTAATTACATCAAAGGCAATAGGTTAAGACTAGCTCAAATTCATTTGAACTAACCTAATTGGAAACTTAGATTAATACATTGTGCTAGCAAATTAAATTAACCCCTGAGATTTATATTTAACTCTAACTAAATTAGATCAAGATCAAATCTCAAAGTATGTGACCCATTGGGTTCTAAATCTACACAGCAGTAGACTCAGACTCTTGATCTAACCCTAATCCAATTAAACTAGATTAGCCCAATTACACTAATTAACTAGGACTCTTTTTAATTAATTCTCAAATTAAATTTTTTTAATTCTTGTGAGTCTATAAGTTAAGATTGATGGCTAGCAACATGTCATGATTATCCGAAAGAGATAAAATTTGATGAAAATATCAAAAATATCTTTCAATGTTAAGTTATCCTGCACTTCAATCCTTCAGTCATATAACATCCCAGATGAGCTATGGGCATGGAATCATTGTTAGAAAATATGTTCTAAAGTCAATCATCTTGGTTGTAGATAATTGTGCTCCATACATTATATGAATTATAAAAATAAAAAATATTATCTGATAAATTTATCATAAGGAATACATCTTTCTAAATAGAACTAATATGTTATGATGAAGTCGTTAGAGCTACTTCCAAAATGATAAAGAAAGATTTATCATGTGGTTCTTAAATCATGCTAGCGATTAAATAATATAATTGTTACAAGAACAATAATTGTATTGAGTGTAGGTTGTTATATGCCATATTGGTCAGTTGTTCTCTTAACCAAGATGTGTGGTGATATGGATATGGTATATAGGTGATATGTAGGAGTATATTTCACTGAGCGTAACTAGCTCTAGAGCACTCTACTATCAAGGATTGCTCTGATGGGATATGGATATAAGTATCCCTCTAATCTGAGGCTACCTCGATGACTTGCAAGTACTCATTGTGCTTTAATGTCAGACAATCTAAATTTTTAATTTAGTGATGGAATATTTTTTGGTACAGTTAAGAACTTGTGAAGTCTGAGTACGAGTCAAGATGGGATTAATCATTCTACGTAAAATTAGAGATGATGCATCACTGTACTTTAATTCAGTAAAACTTTGGCCAAAGTAGTCCTAGTGAAGAGTTATAGAATTTTTGAAGTTGGGACACAATGTGGACCACTCGTCTTGTGTTGACAGTTTAACCCTAAATCATCCTTGAGCATCAAGAGTCAGAGGGATGAATTATATGGTAACTATATCCATATAGGTTCTAGAATATTGCTGGACATACATTCGGCCTATCTGGACGTCGGATCCCATTGCTAGATGGTTACATCGATTGGTACAAGAATCATTCTTCTGCTACCGATTTAGGTTCGAACCTATGAAGTCACACATATAGAAGTACCTGTCTGATCAAATGGCTAATCGATGATTATGAATCATTGAAGGGTTTAATTATCAATATGATTGATAATTAATCCTATATAAAGGTTATAATAAATTATTTACTAATGGTTGATAAATTAGAAGAATAATTAATTAATAAGTTGATTATTATTAGCTTAATTTGATTGAGTAATGGGGTTTGGATCAGATCAAATTGAATTGGATTCAATTAGGTTTGCTTTGGTTTGCTTTGATGCAGCCTTATTAGATAACAGAGCTTGTTCCAATTAATCTTAGGGATGCAAATCAAATTTAATTTAATTTAATTTAATTTAATTTAATTTAATTTGAATTTGATTAGATCAAATTCTATTGGATAACAGGTTTGATAGTCAAGAACTATTATCAAAAGCTTCCCTGATATCCATTAAGATGAGAAGAATCAATTCCTGGATTAATGGGGTCTTAATCTAACTAATTCTCTAATTAGATTGGGGCCTAATTGATTTTATACTTGGGCTAAGATCTAATTAGTTAGTTGTTATAACTAATTTCTAAGTTAGTTAGGATTACATCTAAGGATTAGTTAGAGTTGGAACAAGATTCTTAAGCCCTATTTGGAATAGGACTGAACAAACCCACCACCCATCTATTTAAGTGATTCTCATGCCCCACCTCTTCCTATCATGGAATAACCCATGCCCATCCAAGAAGTGCCGTGCCCCATGTTTCTTTCATTAGATAAAGAGGGCATCCCTCCTCTTCATGTCACCAAAAAGAGAGGTGGGGGCATCCAAGAGTTGGATGCCCCAAAACTCCACGCATGAAGTCCCTCTTCTCTCTGTTGGATTTGTACCCTAAAAGCCAATTGTTGGCTGACACATTATGTATTTTCAGGGTCTAAATTTATACTTGTAATACTTTCATTATAAATAAAGGACTTTTTCTTTCTAATCATACTTGTTGATGCAAGAATCCGCTTACACCAGAGAAGCTGGAGTCGCGGTCGCCGTCGGAACCTGCAAAAGAAGTCTAAACCGGAGGTGGGGTTGCTCCGGCAAGACCCTCTGACGCTCAAGTCAGTTCTCTGCCTCAACAAGAATGGAGTGCTCGAACGGAAATTTTAGCAGAGTTTCTAGGTAAAAATGAGAGCTTAGAGAATAACGTATCTGGGGTCCTCCTTTTATAGGTGGAGGGAGCAACAGACTGATAGCAATGTCTGTAACCGTCTGGCAGTGGGCTGCCCAGAGTTAGGAGGAGTTTGTTGCGAAGAGTAATGGGGTGGAATCGTGGCTATCACCGGGACACGCCACGTGGAGTCTATCGCGGGGAGTGGAGCGGCGTCCGTTGTCACGACTTGCCAGAGGATGGAAGAATCATGCGGTATCCGTCGCAGGAAGTGGAGCAGGATCGTGGGCATCATAGCGGTCTGCCAGGGAGTGATGGAGCCATGCGGAATCCGTCGCAGGAAGTGGAGCAGAGTCATGGCCGTTACCGCGACCCGCTAGGGAGTGCAGGCCTGTCGGCTGAAGTTCGGCTAGAGTGTCTGGCGGAGAGGGGTGGTTAGCTATCCGTTTGAGAGGAGCCCGGAGTCCGGCTCCCGTAAGAGTCCGGACGAAGTCTTCCTTCAGCCAAAGTTGGAGACGAGGTCCGGCTCCCGTGAGAGTCCGGACGGAGTCTTCCTGCAGTCGGAGTCGGGGACGTGGCCCAGCTCCCGTAGGGGTCCGGGTGAAGTCTTCCTGCAATTAAAGTCAGGTGCGAAGTCCGGCTCCCGTAGGAGTCCGGATGGAGCTTACAACAGTTGAAGTCGGGGATGGAGCCCGACTCCCGTAGGAGTCCGGGCGGAGTCTTCCTTGCAGTTGAAGTTGGGGACGGAGCCCGGCTCCCGTAGGAGTCCAGGCGGAGTCTTCCTTGCAGTTGAAGTTGGGGACGGAGCCCTGCTCCCGTAGGAGTCCGGGCGGAGTCTTCCTTGCAGTTGAAGTTGGAGATGGAGCTCGGCTCCCGTAGGAGTCCGGGCGGAGCCTTCCTTGCAGTTGAAGTTGGGGACGGAGCCCGGCTCCCATAGGAGTCCGGGCGATGCTTACCAGCAGTTGGAGTTGTGGACGGAGCCTGGCTCCCGTAGGAGTCCGGGTGGAGTCTTCCTTGCAGTTGAAGTTGGAGACGGAGCCCGGCTCCCGTAGGAGTCCGGGCGGAGCCTTCCTTGCAGTTGAAGTTGGGGACGGAGCCCGACTCCCGTAGGAGTCCGGGCAGAGTCTTCCTTGCAGTTGAAGTTGGGGATGGAGCTCGGCTCCCATAGGAGTCCGGGAGGAGTCTTCCTGCAATTAAAGTCAGGTGCGAAGTCTGACTCCCATAGGAGTCCGGACGGAGCTTACCAGCAGTTGAAGTTGGTGACGGAGCCCGGCTCCCGTAGGAGTCTGGGCGGAGTCTGCTTGCGGTCGGAGTTGTGGGCGGAGTCCGGCTCCCATAGGAGTCCGGACGAGGTCTGTCTGCAGCCGGAGTCAGGACGAGGCCCGGCTCCCGTAGGGGTCCAGGCGGAGTCTTCCTGTAATTAAAGTCAGGTGCAAAGTCCGGCTCCCGTAGGATCCGGACGGAGCTTACCAGCAGTTGAAGTTGGTGACGGAGCCTGGCTCCCGTAGGAGTCCGGGCAGAGTCTGCTTTGCAGTTGAAGTTGGGGATGGAGCCTGGCTCCCGTAGGAGTCCGGGCGGAGTCTTCCTTGTAGTTGAAGTTGGGGACGGAGCCTGGCTCCCGTAGGAGTCCGGGCAGTGCTTACCAGTAGTTGGAGTTATGGACGAGCCCGGCTCCCGTAGGAGTCCGGGCGGAGTCTTCCTGCAATTAAAGTCAGGTGCGAAGTCCGACTCCCGTAGGAGTCCGGACGGAGCTTACCAGCAGTTGAAGTTGGTGACGGAGCCCGGCTCTCGTAGGAGTCCAGGCGGAGTCTGCTTGCGGTCGGAGTTTTGGGCGGAGTCCGGCTCCCGTAGGAGTCCGGACAAGGTCTGTCTGCAGTCGGAGTCGAAGGAGACTCGCGAGGGTTAATCCCGTTGAGAACTTCGGCTGAGGGTATTTTATACCCAACACCAGTCCCCCTACTTTTGAGTTTGAATTTTGAATGAAGGAAGTACAGAGAGGTTGCACAGCCAAAGTTGTCCCCTTGAACCCTGTGTACGATCGCCTCCAGATATTTTGGCATTAAATATGGCATGCTGGAGTCTTTTCGAATCGGGGTGATACGAAGGGACCCTTCGAAATTTCCGCTAGTATGCTGGCCCAGGTGCGACACAGTAATGGCCCTGTCAGTCGTCAGCCGCTTTTGCCGCCTATCGTGGTGAGTGGGACACGTGTTGAGCACTGGCCGGTCTGGGGGGATTCGCGATCATTATGGCACCGGATCCTAGGGTCTATTTAAACCCGCCCTTCTGCCTTTAGGGGCCCTATTCCGCCTGAGAGTTCCATCAGTATCCGCTCCTTCTTCGAGAGTCCCGATTCTCTTTGGCATCTTTTTGGGCCATAGGCGTCCTTCGAATCATCCCTTTCCTCGCCCCTCTGCATCCCTCAGGGCGATCTAGGTTAGTCCCAGAACCTCCGTCCTTCTTCTTGCCATTTAGGGGCCTTTTCTTCGCCATTTTCTTTTGTCGTATTCCTCCGAGTTAGTCTCCTGTGACCTCTCATCCTTTGTCCCATCTGTTTTCTTTGGGATCTTTAGAGTCTTCATTCGAAGTTATTTGAAATGTCTTCCGGCTCTTCGCTTCCAGCGGTTCCAGGAGTTCTTCCGCCTCAACCCCCCAGGTCCCTCGTTCTGTAGATGAACCCACATCTGGGGTTGGGCTTCGCCTGATTTTTGCACCGGGCACCATTCCATGCTTCCTGACTCTGGATGAACTCCTTCTGATAAGGGTTCAGTATGGAGTTCCTTCGAAGTACGATCTGGAGCTGCCTGGCCCCTCCAACCGGGCTAGCACTCCCCCACCCGATCATTTTTGCCTGTATCAGGAGGCGTTCCGTGCCGGGCTCCGACTTCCACTTCCGTCCTTTGTTGTCGCCCTCTTTCGCTTCCTAGATATCTCTTTGGCTTCAGTTGCTCCGAATTCTTTTAGGTTTTTGATAGGGTTTCTCTCCCTTTGCCACGTAGTCGAGGTCCAACCGTCCCTCTCTCTGTTTAGGCATTTCTATACCTTCAAGGTCATCCTTCGACGAAGGACTGGTGGTATTTCTCCCCTCAGTTCGGCAAGAAGGGGTTGCTAAAAGGTGCCCCCTCTTCAATCCACAACTAGAAGGAGAAATACCTCTTCGTCCACTGCCCGACCCTGAGGCTGGGCCTGCCCCCTTGGGGCTCTCTGAGGGATTCTGTCTGCCGGGCCCTAGCCTGGGGGAGGACGACCTCCAGGCTGCCCGGAAGCTTCTTGACTACTCCGCTCCTTCCCTTCCCAACCTTCTGAGGGAGCAATTTTTGTTCAACATCGGCCTGAGCCCCCAGGATCCTGCGAGTACTCCATCTTTTCCTTTCTCTTCTTTTCTTCCGTCCTTCTTCTTTTTCTTTCTTTTTCTTTTCTTTTCTCTTTTCTTTTTTTCTTCTCTTTTTTTTTTTATGTGCTACTCTTTCCTTTTTCACTGCATTATTGATTTCTGATTTTTGATTGATTTTTTTTTTTTAAGGAATGGACGCCGAAGCAGCACGGATGCTCGCCAGGAGCCTCAAGGCCCATAAAAGAAAGGGTGCCGCGTTCTCCGGATCAGCAAAGAGGGCCAGGGTGGAGGAGTCGAGCTTGGCCGCACCCATCCAGGCAGCTCCGGCGATCGACATTCCCTCAACGTCGAACCAACGGTCCCCCAGGCCTCTTCGAGGAGTCCGCTGACTGGGGCTCCCATTTCGGGGGTCCGCTCCACGGAGGTGCCCGTAGTCGAGAGGGAGAAGAGAAGGAAGTCGGTGGCCCACAGGGTGAGTAGCCGTCGAGCTACCGCTGACGAGTCCCTCAGTTCTGAAGAGGAGCCAGAGAATCTCTTCAATGACAGGGACTTGATCAAGCGGTTGATCGACGGCTGCATTCTGCCTGAAGTCATCGAGAGGATTGACCGTGCCGATCCTGAGCAGTGGGTTTGGGACTCCCTAGGGTCCTTTCTCGAGGTAAGCAAATCTTCATTTAACCGGCTATTCGACCCTTGTTCTGATCCCCTAGCCGCCCTTGCAGATTGGGCACCAGCTCCTCACCAATATCGAGGTGACAAATCGAGCGAGGAGAGATGCCATCCAGGTGGAGGAGCATCACCGGGCCGAGGTCGCTCGCCTCAAAGAAAAGGCAGCCGAAGTAGTTGCCCTCCATGAGGCCCTGGAGAGAGAAAAGCAGGCCCGGGAAGAAGAGAGGCAAACCTCGGAGGAGACGGTGAGGAAGGTGGAGGCCGAGGTCGCCAACTTGGTGGAGCAGATTTCGATCCTGGTCTCGGAGGCCAGGGTTCTTGCAGTGGAGGAGTTCAAGACCTCCACAGAGATGAGGGACCTGAACATCAGGTTCGGTCAAGAAGCATTCATCAAGAGGTTCGAGCTCTGCCAGAGAAGGTGGCCAAAAAATTTCCCGAGCTCGACCTCAGCTTCTTGGGCGAGGAGTCTGAGGATGAGGCTGGTCCTTCTCCTGCCGCTACTGCTGCCGCAGCCCCCCCTCCAGGAACACCGAGCTCTCCAACTCCTGCTTCTGAGGTCTGAGACCTCCGACCTTGTGTCTTTCTTTTACCGCAATTTTTCTTTTCTTTTTTATCTTCAAGAATCATTCAATCAATAAAGTTGAATTTCTCACTGTGGATGGCTTCTCTTCTCTCCCTTCCCCTCTTTTTATTTTTCTTTCTGCAATGAGACGCACCTTGATGCTTCTATCTCTCGATGGCAGTGTCCTGCCAAGGCACTTCCCCTGCCCCAGGGGATCCGCTGAAGTCCACGATCCAGCAGCTAAAGAAGGAGGTTCTTCATGTGATAAAAAGGTCGAAGAAGATGGAAGCCGAGCTTCGCAGGTTAAGAGAGGGTTACTCTGAAGCCACCTCGGAGGCCACCCGCTTTCGAAATCTCCACGTGAAGGGGATCATGGAGAATAGCCAGAGGAAGGCGGACTTCACGAAGGAGCTTAAGGAACATAAGAAGAGTGCCAGCGATCAAATTTGGGCTCAAGCTGCCAAGATCAGCTCTCTCAGGGTGGAACTGTCAGCTACGCAGGAGAGGATTGGCCAGCTGGAAGGGAGTTCATCCCAGCTCTTGGCTCGGGCGACGGCGATCGAGAGTGGTCGAAGAAGGTCTCCGACCTTCAGCAGCAGCTTCAGGATGCCGAGGTGAGCTACGACGTGCATCGGGTCAGTTGGCGCAGGCAGGTGGATGAATATAAAGGGAGACTCAGGGTGGCGGCTGACGAAGTTGCCCGTCTTCAGAGGCAGCTGGCTGACAGGGCTCAACTTACTTCTGCTCGGGATTTTAATGAACTCCAGTTCCTAAGAGGAACCGTCGAAGGACTTTCTGTCGCCCTCGAAGAAAGGACGGCTGAGCTGCAGCAATTGAAGATCCAACTAGCATACGAGCAGTAGGCCGTCACGAACGTAGAGGCAAAATCTGAGGTCCTGAGAAAGAGGCGTCGAGAGGTGGAGACCGAAAGCCAACGATTTCGTCGGGTGCTCCAGGATGCGCTACTGAAAAAAAGAGAGCTAGAAGAAGAAGTTGAGAATCTGAGGCAGTCCTGGATAAGGGGTGGAGTAGATAATTCTAGGTCGGAAGGAGCAGAGCTTCCCTAGGGCTCTTCTTAGCCTCCTGTCTTTTCATGTATACATTTTCTCTTTTGTTGTTTTGTCTCACTTTTGTCATTTTGCTTTTCTTCCTTTGGCCTTCTGGGCTTCATGGTGTATATTTCGCAAATGGAATGAAAATAAGATTTTGTGTTACCTCATCCGCATATTGTATTAAATTGTCATCCATTGAACTTCTCTTGTCATTCGACTTGTCCGACGTTGACGTCGTTTGGAGATGCCCAGTCGTCGATACGCTGGTTTGCTTTCCTCATCGTTCATGGCTGTAGGCTCGAGCTTGGTGGTTCGAACTCCGCATTACCTCGAAGGCATCGCTGTTTTCTTGACCTGTGTCGAGAGCCTTCTTAGAGGTCGGGGGTGTTTGGTAGGAACTTCCCGTCTTTGTTGAGACGAGGTTCCTTAGGTCTTTGGTGTGGTTTGTCCTTCATCTGTTTCTGACGTAGTTCGTCGCTTTTCCTTTTTAATTTCCCTCCTCTTTTCAGAGTGAGGGCCCTCCCCTTGCTTTTTGTGGGGTTGCGTAGAAGTATGAAGGTACCGCTGAGGGGCCTTTCCCCTTCATCCGATCTTGTTGGGCGGTCGGGTTTCATCACCGTTAGGACGAGGTTCTCCTTTCGTTCCTGACGTAATCGATCTCAGCTCAGGTTAGGACGAGGTTCTCCTCCTGTTCCCAACGGGGCCGCGCGGGCACATAAGGGCCATCGCAAGGGTCTCTCCCCCCATCCGGTCTAAAAGAATCGGGCCTTCGACTTTGCTTATGTCAGGATGAGGTTCTCCTCCTGTTCCTGACATGGCTGTGGGGGTGCATTAGGACGTTGTAAGGCCTCTCTCCCCATTCGATCTAAAAGAATCGGGCCTTTGACTTTGCTCATGTCAGGATGAGGTTCTCCTCCTGTTCCTGACATGGCTGTGGGGGCGCATTCGGGCGTTGTAAGGCCTCTCCCCCCATCCGGTCTAAAAGAATCGGGCCTTTGACTTTGCTCATGCCAGGATGAGGTTCTCCTCCTGTTCTGACATGGCTGTGGGGGCGCATTAGGGCATTGTAAGGCCTCTCCCCCCATCCGATCTAAAAGAATCGAGCCTTTGACTTTGCTCATGTCAGGACGAGGTTCTCCTCCTATTCTGACATGGCTGTGGGGGCGCATTCGAGCGTTGTAAGGCCTCTCCCTCCATCCGATCTCAAGATAATCAGACTTTCATTTTATTTATGTTAGGATGAGGTTCTCCTTCCATTCCTAACATAACCTTGTTTTAATTGTTTGAAGGGGTTATCCCCAGTCGTAACAAATCCATGCCAAATGGGAGGAACATAAAAAGTCGAAAGGAATTTAGATTCAGGGCAAAGTCGTAAGCGATACATTTACAGGTTTCCCGAGTTCCATGGTCGTGGAAGGTCTGCTCCTTCTTGAGGCCCTCCGATGATGGAGTCGATGGTCCCAATTGGAGGCCGATCTCCGGGCTGCTCCTCCCTCCTTGGCGGTTCAGGTTGCGGCAGGGCCCTTGGCCGATCTTCTCTACCCTTAGGCCGGCGTCGGATGAACCTATCAAGTCGACCTCATCGGATGAGCTCCTCGATCTATCTCAGAGCTGGATGCATTCCTCCATGTCGTGGCCATGGTCGCGGTGGTAGAGATAGAACTTGTTGGGGTTGCACTTCCCGAGGTGTGTGCGCATCTTCTCTGGCCTAGAAGCTGCTCCTTGACCTCCATCAGTACCTGGGTCTTTGAGGCATTGAGGGGGGCGTAGTTGCAGAATCTTTTCGATGGAGAACCCCGTCGGACCTCGCGATCCAGACTCCTCTGCCTACGTACCCGAGGCAGAGTATGGGCACGCTTGTGCCCAGGAGGGGATCGAGAATGCGATCGAGCTTGTCTCGACCTTTTTTCGACTATGGGCTTACTCGAGTCTCCCACCTGCTGCTCTCTCGTGGTCTCCTCATCCTTCATTTTGAAGGCTTCTTCTGCTCAGGCATACCCTTCAGTCCGAGCTAATAAATCAGCAAAATCCCTGGGGTACTTCTTCTCCAGGGAGAATAAAAGGTCATTCTTCTGAAGGCCGCCCTTCAGAGCGGCCATTGTGACTGATTGGTCCAAATTTCGAACCTCCAGCACTGCGACATTGAAATGGTTGATGTAGGCCCGAATGGACTCCCCTTCCCTCTGCTTGATATTGATGAGGGACTCCGAACCCTTCCGGGGGTGCCGGCTGCTGACAAAATGGGCCACGAATTGGTGGCTCATCTGATCGAAGGAAAAGATGGTACCTGGCTTCAGCGTCGAGTACCAATTTCTTGTCGCTCCCTTCAAGGTGGATGGGAAGGCTCGGCATAGAATGGCATCGGGAGCACCATGAAGTAGCATCATCATCCGGAAGGCTTCCAGATGATCAACCGAGTCCGAAGTCCCATCGTAGCTTTCGAACTGGGGGAGTTTGAAGTTTGGTGGGATCGGTTCCTGCATGATCATTTGAGAAAAGGGGGGGTCAGTGCAAATATCCTCACCATAAGCGGGGGGAGCGTGGTGGAGTTCTTCGATCCGCCGGTTCATCTCTTGGAGTCTCCGGTCCAGAAAATCCTCTAGACTTTGGGTCTCGAGGGTCCTCTGGCAGAATGGGGGCAGGAATCTTTCAGGGGTGGAGTCGTGATCTGATTGAGGGCTCTCCACCCTCGGGTTCATCTTCCCAAGAAAGATGGGATGACTGGCCCAAGTGGCCCGCCCCACCATCGGATTCTGGTGTTCCGGTGACACCCTTTCCAGGCGCACTGATGCCTGCGGCTGCTGCTGCTGCTGCATGGCCTGCACAACTTCAGTGAGGCCTCTGACCTGCTGCGCTAGTAGATCAAACTGCTTCGCACCGACCGCCATCGCCGGAGGAGGAGGAGGAGGTTGGGAAATAGGAGGTGAGGCCGGAGCCTGAGATCTGGCTGTGGAGGTCGTGGATCGTCGTGTGGATGCCTTGCGGGGAGGCATCGAGCAAAGACCAAGTGGAGGAAGGAGGAGAGGACGTCGGAAAAGATGCCCGGGGGCGGTCCCATTGAGCGCTCCTTTAAGAACAAGGATACTGCGAAGACACAGCCCCTTCCTCTAGCGCCAATCCTGTTGATGCAAGAATCTGCTTACACCGAAGAAGCTGGAGTCGCGGTCGCCGCCGGGACCTGCAAAAGAAGTCTAAACCAGAGGTGGGGTTGCTCCGGCAAGACCCTCCGACGCTCAAGTCAGTTCTCTACCTCAACAAGAATGGAGTGCTCGAACGAAAATTTTAGCAGAGTTTCTAGGTAAAAATGAGAGCTTAGAGAATAACGTATCGGGGGTCCCCCTTTTATAGACGGAGGGAGCAACAGACTGATAGCAATGTCTGTAACCGTCTGGCAGTGGGCTATCCAGAGTTAGGGGGAGTTTGTTGCGAAGAGTAGTGGGGTGGAATCGTGGCTATCATCGGGACACGCCACGTGGAGTCTGTCGTGGGGAGTGGAGCGGCATCCGTTGTCACGACTTGCCAGAGGATAGAAAAATCGTGCGGTATCCATCGCAGGAAGTGGAGCAGGATCGTGGGCATCATAGCGGTCTGCCAGGGAGTGATGGAGCCGCACAGAATCCATCACAGGAAGTGGAGCAGAGTCGTGGCCATTACCGCGACCCGCCAGGGAGTGCAGGCCTGTCGGTTGAAGTTCGGCTGGAGTGTCTGGCAGAGAGGGGTGGTTAGCTATTCGTTTGAGAGGAGCCCGGAGTCTGGCTCCTGTAAGAGTCCGGACGAAGTCTTCCTTCAGCCGAAGTTGGAGACGAGGTCCGACTCCCATGAGAGTCCGGACGGAGTCTTCATGCTGTCAGAGTCGGGGACGAGGCCCAGCTCCCGTAGGGGTCCGGGCGGAGTCTTCCTGCAATTAAAGTCAGGTGCGAAGTTCGGCTCCCGTAGGAGTCTGGATGGAGCTTACCAGCAGTTGAAGTCGGAGACGGAGCCCAGCTCCCGTAGGAGTCCGGGAGGAGTCTTCCTTGCAGTTGAAGTTGGGGACAGAGCCCGGCTCCCGTAGGAGTCTGAGCGGAGTCTTCCTTGCAGTTGAAGTTAGGGACGGAGCCCGGCTCCTGTAGAGTCTGGGTGGAGTCTTCCTTGCAGTTGAAGTTGGGGACGGAGCCCGGCTCCCGTAGGAGTCCGGGCAGAGGCTTCCTTGCAGTTGAAGTTGGGGATGGAGCCCGGCTCCCGTAGGAGTCCGGGCGGAGCCTTCCTTACAGTAGAAGTTGGGGACGGAGCCCAGCTCCCGTAGGAGTCCGGGCGGTGCTTACCAGCAGTTGGAGTTGTGGATGGAGCCCGGCTCCCGTAGGAGTTCGGGCGGAGTCTTCCTTGCAGTTGAAGTTGGGGACGGAGCCCGGCTCCCGTAGGAGTCCGGGCGGAGCCTTCCTTGCAGTTGAAGTTTGAGACGGAGCCCGACTCCCGTAGGAGTCCGGGCGGAGTCTTCCTGCAATTAAAGTCAGATGCGAAGTTCGGCTCCCGTAAGTGTCCGGACGGAGCTTACCAGCAGTTGAAGTTGGTGACGGAGCCCGGCTCCCGTAGGAGTCCGGGCGGAGTCTGCTTGCGATCGGAGTTGTGGGTGGAGTCCGGCTCCCGTAGGAGTTCGGACGAGGTCTGTTTGCAGCTGAAGTCGGGGACGAGGCCCAGCTCTCATAGGGGTCCGGGCGGAGTCTTCCTGCAATTAAAGTCAGGTGCGAAGTCCGGCTCCCGTAGGAGTCCGGATAGAGCTTACCAGCAGTTGAAGTTGGTGACGCAGCCCGACTCCCATAGGAGTCCGGGCGGAGTCTGCTTGGCAGTTGAAGTTGGGGATGGAGCTCGGCTCCCGTAGGAGTCCGGGCGGAGTCTTCCTTGCAGTTGAAGTTGGGGACGGAGCCCGGCTCCCGTAGGAGTCCGGGCGGAGTCTTCCTTGTAGTTGAAGTTGGGGATGGAGCCCGGCTCCCGTAGGAGTCCGGGCGGTGCTTACCAGCAGTTGGAGTTGTGGATGGAGCCTGGCTCCCATAGGAGTTCAGGCGGAGTCTTCCTGCAATTAAATTCAGGTGCGAAGTCGGCTCCCGTAGGAGTCCGGACGGAGCTTACCAGCAGTTGAAGTTGGTGACGGAGCCCGGCTCCCATAGGAGTCCGGGCGGAGTCTGCTTGCGGTCAGAGTTGTGGGCGGAGTCCGGCTCCCATAGGAGTCCGGTCAAGGTCTGTCTGTAGCCAGAGTCGGAGGAGACTCATGAGGGTTAATCCCGTTGAGAACTTCGGCTGAGGATATTTTATACCCAACAATACTTATGTATCCATGATTTATCCTAAAAATTAACAAAGATGATTTTTGTATATTCTTAAAGAGTTAAGAATTTGAGACATACATTAATTAGTGGTTAATTTCTAAATGCTCTCGATCAAGGGATCATCACGGAGGATAGTGATCAATCCATTTGAGATCGATGCACAGTTCACCTCCCCTGTGGACAGATGAGTCTTGGGTCTGCAGTGTAGTGATACTGGAGAGAAGGTGCAGGTGGTTGTTAGAGAATAACTTATACTGAGTGTGACCAACACGAGAACAATATGGATATCTACTCACTTGTGAGTGGTCCTCTCGATACTGCAGTGGTATGAGTGGTCCTTTGACCTACAGTGATATTGGCTATTCACAGCGAGGCTACTGAGTTTGACTGCACATTTTCTTAATCCCTGGCCATTCGGGTCCTTGCTGTGTATGTTGGCTTCAGTAGGTTCAGGTTCACTGTTTGGAGTAGGATGCACCTAGATGAAATTTATCGATCTTGGTAGAAAAGGAGAAGTCCTATGTGATTTGCGAGATTGAGTTCAGAAAATCTTTGGCCAAAGCAAGTATGAATACTAGAAAAGAGTTTCCATAAGATTCACAAATAAACTCGAGTCGAGCCAATCTTATATAAGACTGACGATGGAGTTTGACGAGTTCTCCATGACCTCCGTCAAGTCGAAACTCATGATAGAAGGACTAAATCATATGATAATTGCACCTAGGGGTTCGTATTTTTATTCTACTGGGTTGCCACTACATACTGCTAGATGTCACTGGTGGATTGTGAGACTCATCAGGTATCATCTTGATGATCGATGGCCCTCGAAGGGTAGAATTAAAATATTTCAATCCATCGAAAAGAATTTCGATGATATTATGATAGAAATCACAATATATCTCACTACCAAATAAAATGGAACCTATGGGGTCACACATTAAGGGATTTAATCTCAAATTTGTCAATTGAGCCTATGAAGTTTCAATTGGATTAAGGTTTATTTGAAACTCTATTAGGTTTATGAGAATCATATTAGCACATGGTTAAACCTAATTCTTCTCAAAACTTTGATTTAATCAAGTCCATAGCCTTGAACCTAACCAAAATTCATTTAGATTTAATTGGACTCTTAATTATAAGTCTAAGAGGATTTAATTAAGTCAATTAGTTGGCATAATTATCCTAACATTATCTCTTCCATATCTCCTAATTATCTCTAAGTATGCATATGGAATAGATGGAAGAATGGGTGACATAATTTATTTTTTAAAAATTATTGAGTGCCATATCGTAGAGGAGCCCACCTCCTCTTATGTGTCATGACGTGAAGGAGAGAGGGTGGGGTCCATGCCCTATCTCTTATGGCTAGAGATTCCTTTGTGGGGCGTCAAGAGTTGGCGTCCCAACCACCTGACATGTATTTCATGGATGGCTATTGTGCATGCTTAAAAGGACTGATTAATTATCTTTTATATTTGATTTTATTTGGCATAAATCATATTTAAAAGGTAGAGGATTCTTATGAGATAAGGATTTACCTTTTTAAGATGATAGGGTTCCTAATATGTGTTAGGGCTTATGTCTATTTAAAGGGAGGTCTCTAAGATTTTTTAGTATTAATTTTTTATTAAGAAAACCTTCTCTCTCTCCATCTCCATGCCTCCTCTCTCTCATATTCTTTCTTTCCATGCCCAAAGATTGGGTGTTCTCTCTTTCACACGTCTAGAAGGAGTTTTGGTGACTTAGAGATCAAGGATCGAGGAGAAGAAGAAGGCTGAAGATCAAGGAGTTGATCTCTCAGTTAAGATCAGAAGAGTTGATCAGAATCCTCAAGATCAAGATTCTTCTTAAGAAGAAGAATTTACTCTGAGAAAAAAAGTTCGAGATTGATCCCGATAAAAACCTCTAGAGGCCGGACACGTGTGCGGCTCTATCTTCTATGAATCCCAGATCATCTGAAGTGGTGAATTTTTATCCGTGCAAAGTAATGAGATATGATCTCATATTTTTCTTAAATTTTAGATTAATTATATGTGTTTTCTTCTGAACTTGGGTAGGTTTAGATCTGGTATCTTGCATGTGGGGTTAAAGAGTTTAACCCGATTTATTTTTCACTGCATGTTTTTAAAATTTTAAAATCTACACATGCTGCCTACCCTGTTTACTATCACTCTCCCCCTCTTTGGAAGAGATTTTGTGAGAGTTTGCTGCTAGTTTCAAGATGTCAAAGAAAGCTCCTTTTGCTAGTATTGCAATAAAAAATTAGAGAAGAAAGGTTCTTCCTAATGAGAAAAAGAGAAGGAAGAAGAAGGGTCTTCTTTCTTGTTCGCAGCCTCGGAGAAGGAGTTCTTCTCTCAATTTTTTTTATTTTTTTTTAATATAAAAATTAGATTGGATCTAATTTTTAGTATAAAAATTTAGAGAATAAATATCAAAAAGATCTGGTTGGATAGTTGGGGCTTCCTTGGGCTCTAAATTAAGGAGAAAAAGAGAGAAAAAAAAGAGAAGAACGGTTCTTCTCTTGGGTCTTTCTTTTGGATTTTTTTAGAGTATGAGAATCCATATAATTTTTGCATGAGAAATTAGATTAGATTTGATTTCCATTATAAAAAATTAGAGAAGAAAGGCTCTTTTTAAAGGTGTGAAAGGAAGAGAGAAAGGTTCTCTCTTGTATATGGAAGAATTGGGAAGAAAGGGTTCTTCTCTTGATCTCTATCGTAGAGATTTGATACGTGGATCCAAGAAGAAAATGAGAGGATCTTTTTATTCTTCATTCTTTTTATATTTTTTTTGGATCAACCAATGGCATGATGTCTTCACGAGCTAGTACTTTCAGGAGACCGATCAGCACAAGGGCTTCATATGAATACCCATAGAGACCGAATGCGTGTGTGGCTGCTAAGCATCATGAAGAACCAATTAGCATGGATTTTGAATGTAGTGATCTGCTACTTGCACTCAGGTATGGAGTTTTGAACTCAATTCATATTTAGATATGATCTAAATATAATTTAAATATGATCGAATTTGTTATAGATGTAATCTATGTTTGCAAAATTTTAGATTTCAGATTTACATACATGTATATTAGTTCATATCATAAAATCTTATATGGTAGTTTTAGATTTGATCTATACATATATTGTAGATTAAATTATTTAATCTATGTATGTTCCACTGTAAAATTTTAAAAATACATGCACAAAATCACCATGCTTCCCTTCAACTGGTATCAGAGTGAAGGTTTGTTATGACATAAACATATATACACGTAGAGTTGAAATCTAGATTTAGTAATACATGAGATGTATTATAATCTGATTTTAAATATGATCTAATATAAAAATTAGATCTGATATAATTTAGATTAGATCTAAAATTTTGCATATATAATATGTGAGTAGATTAGATGATTCAATTAGCAAGTACTTGGATTGGATTGATCATCAGGCCATCCGATCATAGGAGCAAAAAAAGATTTAAAGGCCCTCTCTTCCTATTCGATAGGGTGCTTTTGTAGTGCATAGGGGTATTATGTGATTTAATCCCATGAAGAAGAATATGAAAGGAAGAACTTATTTTTTCTACAAAACTCTAGATGTTGAAACCTTAGGAGTTGTTGTATGTAATACAAAGCTTGAGTTGTATAAAAAGTAGAATATCTAATCTGTATGATTAAAATTATGTTAATCAATGAAAAAAATTTGAAATCATAAAATATTTATATATGATCTAAAGTTCATTTATGATTGATTTTATTTCAGTTTATGCGAAAATTTTCAAATATGAAACTATATGATACCTGTTGGCATGTCAACTGAACCAACCCAGTTTTGAACTAAGTTGACTCAGTCTTTTGATTTAGTCAGCTCAATGTTGACTGACCCGACCCAGTTGTCTCATGCCAAACAGTAATAGTTACTGTTCATGATCAGTTAGTCGATCAAGTATCAAACTTAGTCGACCAACTGAAGTGAGCCGACTTAGTTCAGGGATGAGCCGATCTAATTTTTAGAAAAAAAAAATTTACATAAAATGATGTAAAATTATTTTATAAAATTGAAATAATTTTAATTAATAATCTTAACCCATGTTAATGCTATACTTAATTAAGAATTATGAATTATACTTTAGATCTAGAATTATGATTAAAGATCTAATGACATTGTATAAAACATGGAGCATGCATTAGCTCAAATCAGGTCTTTTTAATTGGGTTAGACCTAAGGTTAGAATCAAAGACTTAATGGACTAAAAGGGTAGTTGATCAAATCTAATAGTTGATTTAGATTAGGTCAAAGATACTCTAGATTGAATATAATAGTTATAAAAGATTGAGTCTATGTCTTTGATTAAACCAAATGAACCTTGATTGAGGTTCAATGGTTGAGCCTGAGTCATTGGACTGATTAGATCACTAAATGATTTGACTTGACCCATGTCATTAAGGTTAATCAGTATGACTGATTTAGGTGCCTTGGATCGACTTGTCTCTACTTCTTCTCATGACTTGTTGAAGTTAGTGGGAGGATTTATGACTTGCCGGTTAGACCAGCTAGTCTCTAGTCTTTTACAAGATTTGGTGAAGTCAGTGGAAGAATTTATGACTTGCAGATCGACTGATATCTTATAAAATATATTAACCAAATTTTTTAAATTATTAGGTCCATAGAATGAGCTAATTATGAAAATAACTAGATCATAGCCTCCCATTAAGGTGCATGATAATGTGTCCAATATTCTAAATAGGCATTAGAGGCGCCACATGCCTGATATTTGTTGGGAATTAAAATTATCATTCATCATATAATCTTTGTGTTGTGTCCTTCAGATCAATGGTCAGATTGGCCAAGCCACACTTAGGCCTTGGCATTTATTTGCTAGATACACTTGATGTAGTCATATTAACAGTTGGACCTAACCAAATTTTTCAGTGGAGGTGCCACACACCTGCTGAAGAGATATTGAAGGAAACATAGGTAGTTTTATGTATGCAATTTTAAAATTTTTATGCAATGAAAGAGTAAGATTAAATGATTTAATATAAATTATATGCATAAGATCTAATCTAAACTACCATGCCATGACAAAATATATGAAATATGATGCACTTTAGATCTGAACATAAAACTTGCATCAATCTCATCAATGCTGCAATCCTAGATCTAACTATTAGATCTAATAATATGATCAAGATAGGTTAGAAACAATTACCAAACCAATAAAATCTTGATCTTTACTGGTCCAACACTTGAAAAAGATGTTCCTTAGGTTGCTCGTAGCCACACGAAGTTGTCTGGCCTCTACAGAAAATCCATGCGAAGACTGGTGTAGATCAGGGTGCTTGGAGGTGCTAGCTTATAAGAAACTTCGATGGCTGATTTCTTTCTTCTCCTTCAAACACTCTGGACACTCTAAAGTAAGAGGATATCTGGAGGAGAAAGAGAGGAAGAAAAGAAGAGCTCTAGAGAAACAAAAACCACCAAGGGAGGAGTTGATGTGATGCCAAGAAGAGGGCCACCCTTTTTATAGGCAAGGATTAGGGTTTTCATCCAAGGGAGGGCGCATAAGATTCCACGCCAAACTCCTTTTGGATCCCAAAAAATTCCAAAAAAGACTATTTGGCAAGGAGAAGGAATCTAGAGTCTCACACACCCAAGATCTCTCCAAGAAAAATAAGACAAAAATCATTTAGGCACCAACAACTTTCTTTATTTGAAAATTTTCTTTTCTTGTTTTCATCTTATCTCTAATTCGGATCGCATTCGAATTAGGCAAGAGGTGGAATTATGACTCATCAATCATTATCGCCCACCCTTATTGGGTCCACTTCTTTGATGCCAAAAGGCTCAAGCCAAATCCTATTTTGCATGGAGATATGGGCATGGGTTTAGTTGTGGCGCAAGAGATAAGGATAGAGACCCGTCGACTGAGACTCTTCATTTCTAATCTAATTATAGTCCAAATCAAATTTGGATTAAACCCAATGATAGAAATGGACCTAATTCAATTAGAAATCCAACTATCTCAATAAATTTCTAATCTAATTAGAAATTAGCTGAGTCAAAATCTTGATCGAATCAAGATCGAATTTTTCTTGTAATCAGGCTTGATCATATCAAACCCAGTTTGAGTCGAACTGAATCTAATTCAATTAGACTTGATCCAAAGCTCTTTGCTCAATCAAATTGAGTCAATTAGTAATTTGATTACTAATTAATTCTCTATAATTTGTAGAGTTCCAGCCCTAGTGGGACTCTTCTTTGGAGTTCCAGTCTCAATGGGACTCCTCACCAGAGTCACAATCCAATTGAACTCTTCAGCCATCAGATCTGATCAAATCTTCTAATGCATGTGATCCTATAGATTTGAACCTAAGCTAGTAGCATAGAAATAACTTTCTATATCAATCGATGTAACCATGTAGCAATGGTGACCTGATGTCCGGATAGGTCGAACTATTGCAAAGCAACATTCTAGAACCTACTGACGTATGGTTACCGTATAATTATCTCTTTGACCCAAATGATAAAGGTGACCTAAGGTTAACTGTCAACCCTAATTTAGTCGACCACATTATATTCCAATCTTTCAAATCTATCACAGGATTATCCTGATCAAGATATTACTAAATCGAGATACACTGATGTATATCTCCTACTAATTCAGAGAGATCAATTCTATCTTCACTCACACACCGACTTAATAAGTACTTGACTGCACCCAGTGTCCTTTCATCACTAAGTTAGAAATTCAAATAGTCCAGTATTAAAGTATAGTGAGTTGCTTGTAAATCACCGTGGTGGTCTTAGATCTGAGGGTCACTTATACCCATATCCTTCATGAGCTACTCTTGACAGCAGAGTGCTCGACAAATGATCATGTTTGATGTGAATGTACTCTATATTCCATCTGTATGCCATAACAGTGTCTCCACACTCTTTGGTTAAGAGGACAACCACTCATATGGCACACAATGATCTATACTCGATATTGCTATCGTCCAATTAACAGCATATCATTTGATCGCGAATACTTTTAAGGATTAAACGATAAATTCTCCTTTATCGATTAATTATAGTCCTAAGGACTTCATTACAATCCAAGAGTTCTAAGATGGATAATTTGTAATGAAAAAATCAAATAATTTTTATTAATAAAAATTTATGTATAATTTATAAGAATGAGCACAATCATCAACAGGCGACGATTAGCTTTGGGACATATTTTTCATCAACTCCCACTTAGACTAAAGCCAATCGATGCAGTATCGTATATCCATCTTTGATTTGTGATGATCGAACTCCTTAATTTGAAGAACTTTAGTAAATAGGTTGGCTAGGTTCTTCTTCCTGTCGATCTTCTGAAGGTCGACGTCATCTCGATCCATGATCTCTCGGATAAGGTGATAGCAGTACAAAATATGCTTGGTGTGCTGATGGGACCTCGGCTCCTTGGCTTAAGCAATGGCTTCAGTATTATCGTAGTATAACATGATAGGGCCATCAACAGAGGGTGCTACTTTGAGCTCATCGATGAACTTCCAAAATCATACAACTTTCTTCACAGCATCGGATGCCGTGATATACTCTGCTTTGCAAATAGAGTCAGCCACAGTGTGCTGCTTGAAATTTTTTTAGTAAATCGCTCCACCATTCAGGATAAAAATATAATCCAACACACTTTTGCTATCGTCATGGTCTGACTGAAAGTTGGAGTCAGTGAACCCCACCAGTTTCTAGTCATTTTCATCATACACAAGCCACTAATCCTTAGTATTTCTCAAATACTTAAGAATGATCTTTACGATCTTTCAGTGATTCTCTTCTGGATCAGACTGGTATCTACCCACTACCTCTAGTGAGTGTGCCATATTTAGTTTCGTACATGGCATGGTGTACATAATAGAACCCGATATCGAAGCATATAAAATTCTACTCATATGCTCTCTCTCTTGAGGAGTAGTCGGACAATCCTTCTTCGAGAAAAAACTTTCATGGCCTATTGGATGATAGCTTTTCTTGAAATTCTCAATGCTGAACCATTTCAACATGGTATCTAAGTACATGGATTGGAAAAATCTGAGCAGCCTCTTAGATCTATCTCTATAGATCTTCATCTCTAGGATGTAGGTAGCTTTTTCCAAATCATTCATGGAGAATTGTGATGACAGCCACATTTTTATTTTCTGCAATGCAAGGACATCATTTTCGATTAAGAAAATATCATCCACATACAACATCAGAAATACAATTATTGAACCATTAGTCCACTTATATGTGCAGGTTCCTAACGAAGCCATGCATTTTGATTACCTTATCAAAATATATGTTCCAAATTCAAGATACTTGCTTCAATCCATAAATGGATCTCTGAAGCTTGCACACCTTGGACTCGTTTGTGGATGTGAACCTTTCAGATTGTATCATATACATCTCTTCGTTCAGCTCTCTATTTAGGAAAGCTGTCTTCACATCTATTTGCCAGATTTCATAGTCTAGGTATGCTGCTATCGCAAGCATGATCCTAATGATAACCTTTGGTAACCAAATGGACTTTACAGGTCTCCACCTTCCAATCTACACCCCTCTTCCTTTTGAAGACCCACTTACATCCTATGGATTTAACCCCTTCAGGTGGGTCAACTAATATCCATACATCGTTGACCTTCATGAACTCTATTTTGAATTTTATAGTTTCAAGTCATTTATCAGAATCGGACCTCTGCATTGCATCCATATAGGTGATCAAATCCTCATCGTTCTCATCGAGCTCAACAGGATCTCTATCTTGGATCAAAAAATCTAAGTATTTGTCCGGTTGACATGGTACTCTACCGAATCATCTTAAAAATATTTGTATATTGGGCTCCAGATTTCATCTCATCAAATTTGATTCAGATTCAATCATTGATGTCGGTTCTTCTACCTGTCGAACTTCATCAAGCTCGATTTTAGAGGCACTTATTCCTTCATTAAGGAACCTTTTTTTCAAAAAGTGTATCTTACTGCTGACAAATACCTTTTATTCAGCAGGCAGATAGAAGTAATATCTTCTCATTTCCTTAGGATATCCTATGAAGTTATATTTATCAGATCTAGGACTATGCTTATCAGTTTATAATCATTTAACATAAGCCGGACACTCCTAGATCCTAAAGTAAGAAAAGTTCGAACTACGCCCTGATCATATCTCATATGGTGTCTTACTAACTAACTTGCTCGAAATATTATTGAGCATAAAACAGACTATTTTAAGTACATATCTTCAAAAAGAGATCGACAGAGTTACAAACCCCATCATGGATCGAATCGTGTCCAATAAGTTTCGATTCTTCCTTTTCGAGACGTCATTATGCTGTGGTGTCCCTGAAGATGTTTATTGTAAGAGAATCCATTCTCTCCTAGATATGTCAGAAATTCACTAAAAAGATATTCACCCCTCGTTCAGACCGCAAAATTTTAATACTTTTTCTAATTTGTTTCTCTACTTCATTATAGAACCGTTTGAATATTTCAAACTATTTGGACTTGTGTTTCATCAAGTAGACATACCCATAACTGAATAGGTCATCTGTGAATGTAATAAAATAGCTATACCCTCCTCTGGCACATGTGCTCTGGGTCCATATACATCAGTATATACAAGACCCAGCACATCACTGGCTCGTTCATCTTTTTCAGTAAAAGGTGACTTGATCATCTTTCCAAGTAAACAAGACTCACAGGTAGATAACGATTCATAATCATCTATATCAAAAATCTCTTCTTAAGCTAATCTATTCATCATGTTCTTGTTAATATGACCTAGCCTACAATGCTAAAGGTAGGCATCTGTGACATCATCTATTATAGGATGTTTATTTGAAATATACATTACAATAGGTCTAGATACAACATAGAAATTATTGCTCAACTATCCATGCAATATTGTAACACCATCAAAATGATATCACAAAAAAAATTTTTATTGATATTTCATAATTAGACTTGGCCAAAAGACCTACAGAAATAATATTCAAAAGAAAACTGGGATAGTAATGATATTTATTTAGAATAATATATTGAGACTCGAATGCAAGCTTGATGATTGTTAAAGCTAGAATTGGAACTGATCTTCCATCTCCAACGTTCAAGAATCTCTCATCATTTTCAAATCTCCTACTGATCTAAAGACCCTACAATGAATTGCAAATATTAATAGAGCTTCCAATATCCAATACCCAGATCATTGTATCGAAAAGAAAGAAGTTACAAAGTGTTATCACATAAGTACCTTATCTAGCAACCGTTTGCTTCTTCTTCTTTGGCCTGTTCGGATCAAGGAAAGCTTTATACTGAGGACAGCTCCTCTTTCAATGACCCTACTTCTTGTAAAAGAAGCACTCTATCTGACTTTGATCAACCTTGAACTTAAATTTCTGAGACTGACTCCCAGCACTTTGCACCTTCTTATTTTTCTTCTTTTTTTTTCTTAAAGGGATGATGACTATTTGAAGAAGATCCTCCCACTATATTCACTATCTTTTTGTAGAGCTGGTGATCCTTCTCAAAAGTCTGTAGCAATGCTAACTGATCGTGGTAGTTGACTATAGGTTTCATCATTCTAAAATGACTAAGAAACGTCAGGTAAGACTTGGGCAGGGAGTTCAGGATCGCATCCTTCCCTAGCTATTCATGCAAAGGAAAGCCGAGCTTGCTCAATTTCTCGATCTACTCGATCATGTAAAATACTTGATCATGTACAATACATGATCGATAGCAGATGCTTCCTCCCTCATCTAAGTTTGAAAATAGTACAACTAGTCTTGTGCTGCTCAATATCGTTGGGAGTACTAAAGGATTCTCTTAACACTTGAAGTATTTTTTCTGGCTGAGCCTCTTCAAATTTTTAGCTAAACTCGTCGTTCATGGAGACCCGCATAATGCAACGAACCATGGTGCGGTCGTTGAGCCACTTCAAATAAGTATCTCGAACTGCATCTTGGGTGTTGGGAGCTAGCTCTTCAGGTGTTGGATCCGTAATCACATATAGGATCCGCTCGTGCTCCAGGACAATCTTAAGCTTTCGATACTAATTATCAAAATTTGATCCGATCGATTTCTCACTATCCAACAGTGATCAGAGTGATAAGTTTGAGGCCATATCTACACACATAAGAAAAAACCAAAATCTAATCAATATATAAATTTATTAATTCTAAAGATATAGACTTTAGTCTAAAGGTTCTCCCACTATTTTATATGAATTGATAGCTCTACCTCTAATTCGAGTAATTACTATAATCTCTTAGCGAGTACTAAAATCCACATAAACTGCATACAGGCTTGAGGATGGCTCGATCAACCCAAATGCATCTATGGGTATGTTCGCAATCAATTATTTCTTTAAATAACTTCTAGTAATTAATTTAACCTCAGATTTTTTTCAGTAGGTGATGAGCCTCCATTGAAAGTTTCGATTAGGTCAAACCATTAACATAATCCTACTCAGTGATTCTAACCAATGAATGATCAGGTCCAAGGATGGCTCGGTCAATCCAACTATTCATCAGATAGTACAACAGAGTCATCATATGATGAATGATAATTTCATCATTCAGAGAGAACACCAGACGGATGGTGCCTACAATGTCAATCAAAAATAATAGACTCATTATCATTTACTTTAATGGGAGGCTATGATCTAGTTATCACCATAACCAGCCTATTTTAGGACCTAATAATTTAAAAAATTTAATCAATTTAGAGAAGAGAGAAAAAGAGATCAATCAGTAGATCACAATCCTCCCACTGACTTCACCAAGTCACTGAATCAGATTAGAGTCATACTGATTGAACTGGCACCTAGATCAATCACACTGATCAATCTTAATAGTATGGGCTAATTCAAATTATTTAACGATCTAATCAAAATCTAATTCACCAAATTGGCCAGGTAAGTGAGATCGGTAGGAGGGTCTGTTAAGCTTGCCTTGAACACCATCGAAATGGTTAGGTAAGCCACTCCCAATTAAAATGCATCGATCAAAATACCAAACTTATCTTAGACATTAATTGATTAATTAGTTTTAATTTAACTGACTTAATGATTCAGGTTCAACCACTGAGCCATAATCAAGGTCCATTAGGTCTAATCAAAGATATAGACTTAACCATCTACAACTATTGTATTAGAGAAACCCTAATTAATTTGATTCAATATTTGGTTAGACTTAATCAATTTCTCTACATGGTCAATCAATTCTTTGATTCTAACCTTAGGTCTAACTCAATTAAAGAAGAAAATCTAATTTGAGCTAACCCATACCCCATGTTTTATGCAATGTCATTAGATCTAAATCATAATTCTAGATCCAATCAATTCAACACTTAATTCTTAATTAAGTTTTTGCATCAACATGATTAAGATTTTGAAATAATTTTCATGTAAACTTTTTACATTAAATCATAATTTTTTTTAGATCAAATCTAAATTTTTATGATTTTAAAATAAAATAATTTTGATTAATCAAGGTTAGATGTAACTAATTTCTTCATAATTTGCATCACATACAACAACACCTAGGATTTCCAGATCTAAGATTTTGTAAGAAAGTAAATTTTTCTCTTTCCATTTTTTTCTTCATGGGACCTCATAGTGGCACCCCTACATATCATAAGAGCACCCCATTGACTAGAGAGAGAGGGTTATGAAACCCTACTTACTCCTATGACCAGACGGCCTGATGATTATCCAATCCAAATATTTTGCTACTCAGAAATCTAATCTAACAAGACAATAATCAGATCTTAAAATAAAATATTTAGACCTAATCTAAATTATAAATAATCAGATCTAACATATAAAATCAGATCTAAAGACATAATAAATTATATCAGAATAACCATGGCTCCGATACCAATTAAAGAAAACATAGGTAGTGCTATGCATGCAATTTCAAAATTTTTATGCAACGAAAGAATAAGATTAAATGATTTAATCTAAATTACATGCATAAGATCTAATCTAGACTACCATGTCATGATAAAATATATAAAATATGATGCACTTTAGATCTGAACATCAAACTTGCATCGATATCATCGATGCTGCAATCCTCGAGGTAACTATTAGATCTAACAATATGATCAAGACAGGTTAGAAACAATTACCAAACCAATAAGATCTTGATATTTGCTAGTCCAACACTTGGAGAAGATGTTTCTTAGGTTGCTCACAACCACACAAAGTCGTCTGGCCTCTACAGAAAAACCATGCAAAGACTGGCACAGATCAGGGTGCTTGGAAGTGCTAGCCTGCAAAGAACTTCGATGGCTGATTTCTTCCTTCTCCTTCAAACACCTTGGATACTCCAAAGTAAGAGGATATCTAGAGGAGGAAGAGAGAAAGAGGAGAAAAGCTCTAAAAAAATAAAAACCAGCAAGGGAGGAATTGATGTGATGCTAACAAAAGGGCCACCCTTTTCATAGGCAAGGATTAGGGTTTTCATTCAAGGGAGGGTGCCTAAGAGTCCACACCAAACTCCTTTTGGCATCCCAAAAAATTCCAAAAAAGACTCTTTGGCATGGAGAAGGAATCTAGTGTCTCACACACCCAAGATCTCTCCAAGAAAAATAAGGAAAAAATTATTTAGGCACCAACAATTTTTCTTATTTGAAAAATCCCTTTTCTTATTTTCATCTTATCACTAATTTGGATCGCATTCGAATTAAGCAAGAGGTGGAATTATGACTCATCAATCATTGCTGCCCACCCTTATGGGTCCACTCCTTTGATGCCAAAAGGCTCAAGCCAAATTCAATTTGGCATGGAGATATGGGCATGAGTTCAGGTGTGGTGCAAGAGATAAAGATAGAGTCCCAATCGACTGGGATTCTTCATTTTTAATCTGATTCTAATCCAACTTAAATTTGGATTGAACCCAATGATAGAAATAGACCTAATCTAATTAAAAATTTAATTATCTCAATAAATTTTTAACATAATTTGAAATTAGCTGAGTAAAATCTTGATCGAATCAGGATCAAATTTCTCTTGTAATCAGACTTGATCATACCAAATCTAGTCTGAGTCAAACTGAATCTAATTCAATTAGACTTGATCCAAAGCTCTTTACTCAATCAAATTAAGTTATAATAATCTAATTACTAATTAGTTCTCCATAATTAGTATAGTCCAGTCCCAATGGGATTTTCTTCTGGAGTCCCAGTCCCAGTGGGACTCCTCACTAGAGTCACAATCCAATTGGACTCTTCAACCATCAGATCTGATCAAATCTTCTAATGCAACCCCATAGGTTCGAATCTAAATCGATAGTATAAGAATAACTTCCTATATCAATCAATATAACCATCTAGCAATGGTGACCTAATGTTCGGATAGGTCGAAGTACTACAAAGCAACATTCTAGAACTACTAGCGTATGGTTACCATATAACTCATTCATTTGACCCAATGCTCAAGGTGACCTAGGGTTTAATTGTCAACCCTAATTTAGTCGACCACATTATATTTCAACCTTTCAAATCCATCATATGGATTATCTTGATCAAGATTTTACTAAATTAAAATATATTGATGCATATCTCTTACTAATTCAAAGGGATCAATTCTGTCTTGACTTACACACCAACTTGATAAATACTTGACTGCACCCAGTGTCCTTCCATCACTAAGTTAGAAACTCAGATGGTCCGATACTAAAGTACAATGAGTTGCTTATAAGTCACTATGGTGGTTTCAGATTTGAAAGATACTTGTACCCATATCCTTCATGAGCTACTCTTGACAGCAGAGTACTCGATAAATGGTCACGTTCGGTGTAAATATACTCCTACATTCTATCTGTATGCCATAACAGTATCTCCATACTCCTTGGTTAAGAGGACAACTAACTCATATGACATACAATGATCGATACTCGATATTACTATTGCCCTAATAACAGCATATCATTTGGTCGGGAACACTTTTAAGGACTAAATGACAAATTTCTTTTGTCGATTAATTATAGTTCTAAGGACTTCATTGCAACACAAGAGTTCTAAGATAGATAATTTATAATAAAAAAATCAAATAATTTTTATTAATAAAAATTTATATATAATTTACAAGTATAAGCATAATCATCAACAGATTGATAATTGGCTTTGAGACACATTTTTCAATAGATACTTGAGATAAAATCTGATTGCTAGAAATTATTTGAAGAAATAATTAATTAGAAACCTATCCATAGATGCACTAGGGTTGGCCGAAACACACTCGGGCTTGAATGTAATCTATGTGGATTCTAGCACCTGCTAAGGAATTAAAGTAATTCCTTGAATTAGAGGTAGAGGCTATCAATTCAGATAAAATAGTGAGAGAACTTTTAGACTAAAGTGTTGAAAATTATGTCCCAAAGCCAATCGTTAGCCTGTTGATGGTTGAGCTTGTCATTGTAATTGTATGTGAATTGTTGAATTAATAAATGTTATTCAATTTACTCATCACTGTGTACATCTTATTTTGAACTTCTGTTATGTGATGAAGTCCTTAGGACTATTTGATTCGATATAAAAGGATATATCGTTTAGTCCTTAAACCTTAATTTCATGATCAAATGATATACTATTATTAGGATGATAGCTACATCAAGTGTAGGTCGTTGTGTGCCATGTACGTTGGTTGTCCTCTTAACCAAGGAGTGTAGAGACACTGACATGGCATGCAAGTGAGATGTAGGAGTACATCTCACTGAACATGACCTACTGCTGAGTACTCTGCTATCAAGAGAAGCTCGCGAAGGATATGGGTATAGGTGTCCCTCTGACCTGAGATTACTATAGTGACTTGTAAGGAACTCACTGTACTTTGGTACTGGACTACTTGAATTTTTAATTTAGTGATAAAAAGTTTCTGAGTATAGTCAAGTACTTACGAAGTCGGTGTGTGAGTCAAGATAGAATTGACCCCTCTAATAAGTAGGAGTTAATGTATCCATGTGTTTTAATTCAGTAAAATCTATGTAATAGATTTGAAAAATTAAAATGTAATATGGATGACCATATCAGGGTTGATAGTTAAACCTTAGGTCACCTTGAGCATTTGGATCAAAGAGATGAATTATACAGCAACCATATATCAATAGGTTCTTGAATGATGTTTTGCAATCCTTCGACCTATCCGAACATTGGATATCATTGTTCGATGGTCACTTTGATTGGTATAGAAAGATTATTCTTATACTATCATCTTAAGTTCAAACCTATAGAGTCACACTCAAAAAAAAATTCTGACTGATCATATGGCTGATCAATGATTAAGAATCATTCTAAGATAAAATAGTCAATTCGATTGATGATTGATCCTGTGCAAAAATTGTAATAAATTAATTTACTAATTGTTGATGAATTATAGGAGGATTAATTAGTAATTAGATTATTAATTAGGTCAATTTGATTGAGCACTAAGGTTTGGATCAAATCTAATTGAATTGGATTTAATTTGATTTGATCCGATTAGGTTATGAGATGATCTAATTGCTAAGGATGTTTGATTCCTGATTTGATCAGGATTTGAACTCGATTAATTTTTGATTTGATTAAAATTTAATCAAAGCTATTCACTATATTATTAAATTAGGTAAGTGGTCTAATTAGGTCTAACCTTATTCGGTTGGGTTAAGAACCTAATTGGATGAAAAATCAATTCGAATTCAAATCACTTGTCCCTCCTTTCTCTGCAACCTCTATTTCTTCACACAAAAAAGTTTTTGCATGAATTTTTTCTTACACCTAAAAATAGTTTTATACCCACATCTAATCTCTTTTTGAATTAGAAATTGGTTGGTTTAAATTTGAGTTCAAATAGATTTGAATTTGAATGAAAACTTAGAGTCCAAATTGAGTTGGACTTTTCTCTTCATGCCATCAACTTTCTCCATGCACAAAGTATTTTTGTGTGAGATTTTCTGTGTCATTCTAATGCTGGTCAACCACTCTCTGAGTTTCTAAGAGAAGGATAAAATTTGGTTTAAAATTTAAGTCAAATTTGATTTGAATCAACCAATATTTGAACTTGAACCAAAACTACCTTATTCTTATCCTTATCTTCCATGGGATGCCACCCTTAAGAAAGGATTAATTTTGTGTGACAAAAAGTAATGAATATTGGCATGAGAAACCTCTAAGTTGGGCATGAAAATCTGAGAGTGTGTCAGGCTTCCTCTTGGGTGTGAGGTGTAGGGTGGGTTCTAGGGTTTCGACTCTGGGTTTTGTTAGAGAAAAATTATAAAAGTGAGTCTTATCCAATCTTCCATACCACCACCTCCTCATATAGCTTCATCTTCTGATCTAGAGGAGTCCAGAAAATCCAAAGAAAATAATTTGGATTAGCCATCAAGAACCTTCGATGCGAGCTAGCACTCCCGAGAAGGATGATCCGATCAGGAGCTTTGAGTGGATGATCTGTAGAGGTCGGATGACCTGTGCAGCTATTCAATATCAATGAGAGCTTCATAATACATCTACCAGCAATGGAGATCTTTAACCTATGATAAGGTGATGAGTTTTGAACTCAATTGCTGTGATCTAAAGGTTAGATCTAATTCAGGGTATCGATGTGATGGATGCAGTTTTTATTTTATATCAGATTTTGTATGTAAAATTTTTATTTCATAGATTTTTAATGATAGTTTAGATCTAATTTAAGATATTAGTAGAAGATTAAAATATTTAATCATTTTATTTTATCACTATAAAATTTTAAAAATACATGCTTTGAACTATCTATTTTTTCTTCAAATGATATCAGAGCCCGATTTTGTATGACATGATATTATATATATTTAGATCTATAATTTAGTTTAGATTAGATCTGATATATGATATTTAGATCTAAAATTAGTTATAGATCTGATCACACAAACTGATATAAGGTTGTCCTGCTATAAGTTTTACCCCTTACAGTGCAAAGATTATCCTAGCTTGTGCTGATCCTTATAAAATCTGATTTTAATTATTTAAATTAGATCTAAATAATTAATTTAGAATCTAAAGAGTATAGTAATCTGATTGGATAAATCTTCATAGCCGTTCAGTCATAGGAGAAATCAGAGCTTCGTAATCTTATTTACCCATTCGATGGGATCTCTTATGACATATAGGGGTACTGTACGATCTTTTTCATGATGATGTGTTGGTGCAAAAATCTGCCTACATCGAAGAAGCTGGAGTCGAGGGAGTCGCGGTCGCCGTCGGGACCTGCAAAAGAAGTCTAAACCAGAGGTGGGGTTGCTCTGGCAAGACCCTCCGACGCTCAAGTCAGTTCTCTGCCTCAACAAGAATGGAGTGCTCGAACAAAAATTTTAGCAGAGTTTTTAGGTAAGAAATGAGAGCTTAGAGAATAACGTATCAGGGGTCCCCCTTTTATAGGTGGAGGGGGCAACAGACTGATAGCGATGTTTGTAACCGTCTGGCAGTGGGCTGCCCAGGGTCAGGAGGAGTTTGTTGCGAAGAGTAGTGGAGTAGAATCGTGGCTATCACCAGGACATGCCACGTGGAGTCTGTTGCGGGGAGTGGAGCGGCGTTCGTTGTCGCGACTTGCCAGAGGATGGAGGAACCGCGCGGCATCCGTCGCAGGGAGTGGAGCAGGATCGTGGCCATTATTGTGGTCTGCCAGGGAGTGACGGAGCCACGCAGAATCCATCACAGAAAGTAGAGCAGAGTCATGGCCGTTACTGCGGCCTGCCAGGGAGTGATGGAGCCGTGCAAAATCTGTCGCAGGAAGTGGAGCAGAGTCGTGGCTGTTGCTGCGGCCTGCCAGGGAGTGATGGAGCCATGCGAAATCCATCGCAGGAAGTGGAGCAGAGACGTGGCCGTTGCTGCGGCCTGCCAGAGGGTCCAGGCTTGTCGGTTGAAGTTCGGTTGGAGTCCGATCACCGTAGAAGCCCGGACGGGGATCATTTGTCGAGGAGTCTCGGCCAAGGCTGCTCGTGGTAGGAACTTGAAGTAGATCGTTTGCAGCAGTAACTCAGAGTGGGTCGCTTGCAACAGGAGCTCAAAGTCCGGCTCCCGTAGGAGTCCAGACGAAGTCTTCCTGCAGTCGAAGTCGGAGATGAAGTCCGGCTCCCATAGGAGTCCGAACGAAGTCTACCTGCAATTGAAGTCGGAGGCAAAGTCCAGCTCCCGTAGGAGTCCGGATGAAGTCTACCTGCAAGTGAAGTCGTGGGCGGAGTCCGACTCCCGTAGGAGTCCGGACGAAGTCTGCCTGCAGTCAGAGTCGGGGATGAGGTCCGACTCTCGTAGGAGTCCGGACGAGGTCTTCCTGTAGCCAGAGTTGGGGACGAGGTCCGGCTCCCGTAGGAGTCCGGGCGAAGTTTACCTGTAATTGGAGTTGGTGGCGAAGTCCGGCTCCCATAGGAGTCCGGACGAAGTCTACCTGTAATTGAAGTCATGGGCGGAGTCTGGCTCCCGTAGGAGTCCGGACAAAGTCTATCTGCAAGTGAAGTTGTGGGCGAAGGCCGGACGAAGTCTGCCTGCAGCCGGAGTCAGGGATGAGGTTTGGCTCCCGTAGGAGTCCGGACGAGGTCTTCCTATAGTCGGAGTTGGGGACGAGGTCCGGCTTCCGTAGGAGTCCAGGCGAAGTCTACCTACAATCGGAGTTGAGGGCGAAGTCTGGCTCCCATAGGAGTCTGGACGAAGTCTACCTATAATTGAAGTCGTGGGCGGAGTCTGGCTCTCGTAGGAGTCCGGATGAAGTCTATCGGTAAGTGAAGTCATGGGCAGAGTCTGGCTCCCGTAGGAGTCCGGATGAAGTCTATCAACAAGTGATGTCGTGGACGGAGTCCGGCTCCCATAGGAGTTCGAACGAAGTCTGCCTGTAGCCGAAGTCGGGGATGAGGTCTGGCTCCCGTAGGAGTCCGGACGAGGTCTTCCTGCAGTCGGAGTTGGGGACGAGGTCTGGCTCCCGTAGGAGTCCTGGCGAAGTCTACCTATACTTGAAGTCATGGGCGGAGTCCGGCTCCCGTAGGAGTCCGGATGAAGTCTATCTGCAAGTGAAGTCATGGGCGGAGTCTGGCTCCCGTAGGAGTCCGGACAAAGTCTATCCGCAAGTGATGTCATGGGTGGAGTCTGGCTCCCGTAGGAGTCCGGACGAAGTCTGCCTGCAGCCGGAGTTAGGGATGAGGTACGGCTCCCGTAGGAGTCCGGATGAGGTCTTCCTACAGCCAGAGTTGGGGATGAGGTCCAGCTCCCGTAGGAGTCCGGGCGAAGTCTACCTGCAATCGGAGTTGAGGGCGAAGTCCGATTCCCATAGGAGTCCGGATGAAGTCTGCCTATAATTGAAGTTGTGGGTGGAGTCCGGCTCCCGTAGGAGTCCAGACGAAGTCTATCTGCAAGTGAAGTCATGGGTGGAGTTCGGCTCCCGTAGGAGTCCGGACGAAGTCTGCCTGCAGCCGGAGTCGGGGACGAGGTCCGGCTCCCGTAGGAGTCCGAACGAGGTCTTCCTGCAGCCGGAGTTGGGGACGAGGTCTGGCTCCCGTAGGAGTCCGGGTGAAGTTTACCTGCAATTGGAGTTGGGGGCGAAGTCTGGCTCCCGTAGGAGTCCGGACGAAGTCTACCTGTAATTGAAGTCATGGGCGGAGTCCGGTTCCCGTAGGAGTCCAGACAAAATCTATCTACAAGTGAAGTGTGGGCAGAGTCCAACTACCGTAGGAGTCCGGACGAAGTCTGCCTGCAGCCGGAGTCGGGGACGAGGTTCGGCTCCCGTGGGAGTCCGGACGAGGTCTTCCTGTAGCCGAAGTTGGGGACGAGGTCCGGCTCCTGTAGGAGTTCGGGCGAAGTCTAGAAGATGGTCGATCATCGTGGAAACTTGGGTGGAGTCCGTCCGTCGTGAAGAATCCGATCGATGCTGGTGGGGGCTTATCCGTCAACAAAACTTGGGAGTGTTGCGGAGGCTCGGCCGCTTGGGAGGTTTGAAGAGATATCGTTGGAGGTCGAAAGTCGGTTGGATCCCTGGAGGGTCACTCCTATCACGAACTTCGGCTGGGGGGTATTTTATACCCAACACCAGTCCCCCTACTTCCGAGTTCGAATTTCGAATGAAGGAAGTACAGAGAAATTTTCACAGCCGAAGTTGTCCCTTTGAATCCTGTGCACGATCACCCCCAGATATTCTGGCATTAAATACGTGCGTGCTGGAGTCTTTTCCAATCGGGGCGATCCGAAGGGACCTTTCAGAATTCCCACTGGTACGTTGGCCTAGGTCCGGTACAGTAATGGATCTGTCAGCTGTCAGCCGCTTTTAGCCGCCCGCGGTGGTGAGTGGGACACATGGCGAGTGTCGGCTGGCCTGGGGAGATCCGCGATCATTATAGCGTCGGATCCCAGGGTCTATTTAAACCCGCCTTTCCGCCTTCAGGAGTCTCATTCCGCCTGAGAGTTCTGTTGGTGTCTGCCTTCTCTCCGAGAGCTCTGACCCCTTGGCGTCCGCCTTGGCCCCAAGCGTTCTTCGAGTCGTCCCTGTCCTCGCCCCTCTGCATCCTTCAGAGCGATCTAGGTTAGTCCCGGAACCTTCATTTTTTTTCTTGCCATTTAAGGGCCTTTTCTCCTCCATTTTTCTTTTGCCGCATTCCTCTGGTTTGGTCTCCCGCAACCTTTCACCCCTTGTCCCGCCTGATTTCTCCAGGATCTTTAGGGTCTTCATTTGAAATGTCTTCCAGCACCTCCGCCTCTAGTGGTTCCAGGAGTTCGTCCGCGTCAGCCCCCCAGGACCCCCACACCGTAGACGAACCCATATCTAGGGCTGGGCCTCGCCCGGTTTTTGTGCCGGGTGCCATACCTTGTTCTCTGACTCCAGACGAACTTCTACTGATAAGGGTTCAGTATGAAGTTCCTACGGAGTATGATCTGGAGCTTCCTGGTCCCTCCGACCGGGCTAGCACCCCCCCACCTGGTTGTTTCTGCCTGTATCAGGAGGCCTTCCGTGCCAGACTCCATCTTCCGCTTCCGCCTTTCATCGTCGCCCTCTTCCGTTTCTTAGATATTTCTTTAGCTTCAGTAGCACCGAATTCCTTTAGGTTTTTGATAGGATTCTCTCCCTTTGCCATGTAGTCAAAGTTCAGCATCTCTTTCTTTGTTTAGGCACTTTTACACCTTCAAGCGTCACCCCTCGGCAAAGGACTGGTGGTATTTCTGTAGCGAAAATTTTGTGCAGGGGCAAAATGGTAATTTTAAAACTTTTTCAAAATTACTATTTTACAGTAAAATTATTAATTAATCTCATTAATTAATACTAATTAACCCTACACTAGGATCTAAATATGATACAACAGCATGCATTTAAATTTGAAATTCAAATTTGAATCAGTAAACCTTTTACAGTACTGTGTTCAGAACACATCACCTTTTGCGGGTAGTCGATCACCGCAATTTGATCATCGTTGGGGGGCTCTGATCGTCACGTCACAGCCACATAAATGTTTGGCCTCTGCGGATCATCCACACGAAGCTCCCGTCTGATCAGCTCCTCACGAATGCTAGTTCGTGATTTCACCTTTTTGATGGCAGATGTTGATCGAACTCCTTTGATCAATGTGTGCCGACTTCTCGGATGCTCTGGATCATTTGCATATTGCTTGAGAGGTTGATGGATCTCTCCCTAAAATTTGGTGGACTCACGACACTCGTGGCACACCAATCTCACTTCCCAAACCCTAGGTAGAAACCCTAGGGTACACACTAGAAACTCTGCGCTCAATTTTCTTTCTTTTCTTTCTTTTTCTCTCGGAAGGTTTTGGACCTTCACCTTGCGCACAAACTTTCCTCACACCTTAAAGTTTCTCTCCTAAAATTTTTCTGTACGTCCCACCTTTCTCCTCTTTTTAAAACAAAGTCGAACGTGTCTTATCCGCGTGAGAGGATAATGATAAGTGGTTGCACATTTGAATTCAAATTAAATTTGAATTCAAATGCAAAACCAACTCATCCCTATCCACTTGTGTGTGAGAAGAGAAGGGGCATGAGTTGATTTGTGTGTGGAGAGTTTACACGAGAAACATTTTCTCGTGTAAAATATGGGCGCACAAGATAAGACCATGGCGCATGGATTAGTTGGTTGCTCATTCAAATTCAAACTTTCTTTTGAATTTGAATGGCCAACCAACTTATTTTTATCCAGATATTTGGTGCACAAGGATGGGCATGGGATGGCTTCTGCATGGAGAAACTTCACAAGAAGTTGCTTCTCGAGAATTTAAATATGCACAGAAGAAGTGAGGTGGCGCAGGGAGAAAAGTCAAGGTGGTTTGAACCTAATTGAGCCAACCTAATCTAAATAGGTTAAGCACAATTAGAATAAATTAAATCTAACTTAATTAGGCTTAATTAGGCTCAATAAAATCCTAATCAAATCAAAAATTAACTAAACCTAACCCCTGATCAAATCAGGGACTAAACCACCTTAGCGATTAGGTCAACATTTAACCTAATCGGGTCAATCCAAACTGAATCCAATTCAATTGGACTTGACCCAAAAATAATTACTCAATCAAATTGAGTTAATTAATGATCAAATCACTAATTAAACCTCTCATAAATATTGAGTCCAAATCCGATGGGCAATCAGGCATCAGAGACCATCGATATGAAACCCTGATCAAAGAGTTCAAATTTCAAATTCAAAATTTAAAATTCAAAATTTTGACCCCGGTACCCAAAATGTGTGGAACTCATGATCAGAGAATCCTAATTCTCAATCATAGAGTCCCAGACACATAAGACTCATAATCAGCCATCTGATCAGAAAGGAACAACTAATGTGTGTGACCCCACAGGTTCGAACCTAAGCCGGTAGCACAGGAATCAATTCCTATACTAATCGAAGTGACCATCTAGCAATGGTACCCGACGACCGTATAATTCATCCCTTTTGACCTTTGTGTTTAGGACGACTCAGGGTTAAACTGTCAACCCTGATGATATCATCCGAATCGTGCTCAACTCAATTAGTCTTGTGACTCCTCACTAGGACTACCCTGGCCAAGGTTTTGCTAAATTGAAATACGACTGTACACAGCTCCTAAACTGGAGTGGTCAATCCTATCTTGACACACGCACCGACAAGTCAAGTACTTGACTACACCCAGCAGCCTTCCGTCATTGAATTAGAAATTCAGGTAGTCCAGTGCCTAAGTGCAGTGAGTTGCTTGCAAGTCACCGTGGCGGTCTCAGGTCGGAGGGACATTTATACCCATATCCCATCGGAGCAAATCTTGACAGCAGAAATAGCTCCGGAGTTGGTCACGTTCAGTGCAGATGCACCATTACATCTCACCTGTATGCCATACCAGTGTCTTCACACTCTTTGGTTATGAGGACAACCAACCCATATGGCACACAATGACCTATGCTCGATAAACATTGTCATCCTTGGTAACAACGTATCATTTGGTCGCGAACATGTTTAAGGACTAAGTGACAAATCCTCCTTTGTCGAGTCTAAATAGTCCTAAGGACTTCACCACAACACAGGAGTTCATTAGAAGATGAAATATTTGTGATGAAAAAATATCAAAATAACTTTTATTTATTTATAATTCATGTACTAATACAAAAAGAGCACAACCGTCAACAGGCTGACGATTGGCTTTGGGACACTATTCCCAACAATCTCCCACTTGGCCTAAAGCCTATCGGTGCAGTATCTAATACCCATCTTCGACTTGTAGTCGTTGAACTCCTTCACCGCAATGGCTTTAGTGAATAGGTCGGCCAGGTTCTCCTTCCCGTCGATCTTCTGAAGGTCGACGTCACCTCGATCCACGATCTTCCGGATGAGATGGTAGCATCACAGAATATGCTTCGTCCGCTGGTGTGCCTTTGGTTCCTTCGCCTGAGCAATGGCTCCAGAGCTGTCGCAGTAGAGCAGAACTGGACCAACAAGGGAGGGTGCTACTCTGAGCTCCGTGATGAATTTTCTCAGCCACACCACTTCTTTGGCAGCTTCTGATGCAGCAATATACTCCACCTCGCATACTGAATCAGCCACAGTGTGCTGCTTGGAACTCTTCCAGCAGACAGCCCCACCATTAAGGGTAAAAATAAATCCTGACACACTCTTGCTATCATCGCGATCAGACTAAAAACTAGAGTCTGTAAACCCTATAAGTCTCAAGTCCGATTCACCATATATAAGCCACTGGTCCTTAGTATTTCTTAAATACTTCAGGATGGTTTTAACAACCTTCCAGTGATTCTCTCCTGGATCAGATTGGTATCTACTCACTACCCCTAGTGAGTATGCCACATCTGGTCGTGTACATGTCATGGCGTACATGATAGATCCCACTGTCGAAGCATATAGAATCCTACCCATACGCTCTCTCTCTTGAGGTGTTGTCGGACAATCCCTCTTTGAGAGAAAAATTTCATGGCCTATCAGTAGATAGCCTTTCTTGGAATTTTTCATGCTGAACCTTTTCAGCATAGTATCAATATACGTGGACTGGGATAAGCCAAGCAACTTTTTGGATCTATCCCTATAGATCCTCATCCCTAGGATGTAGGAAGCTTCTCCCAGATCCTTCATGGAGAACTGTGACGATAGCCAAATCTTTATTTCCTGTAATGCAGGGACATCATTCCCGATTAAGAGAATGTCATCCACATACAATACAAGAAATACTACTACTGGACCATTAGCCCACTTATAAATGCAGGGCTCTTTTCCGTTCTTAACGAAGCCATACGTTTTGATCGTCCTATCAAAACGTATGTTCCAACTCTGAGATGCCTGCTTAAGTCCATAAATGGACCTCTGTAGCTTGCACACCTTAGACTCATCTGTGGATGTGAACCCTTCAGGTTGTATCATATACACATCTTCGTCCAGCTCTCCGTTTAGGAAAGCTATCTTCACATCCATCTGTCAGATTTCATAGTCCAGATGGGCAGCTATCGCAAGCATAATCTGAATGGATTTGAGCATTGCCACAGGAGAAAACGTCTCGTCATAGTCTATACCATAACATTGACGATATCCCTTGGCAACCAGACGGGCTTTATAGGTCTCTACCTTTCCGTCTGCGCCCCTCTTCCTTTTGAAGATCCACTTACACCCTATGGGTTTTACTCCTTCGGGTGGGTCAACCAATGTCCACACATTGTTGACCTTCATGGACTCCATTTCAGATTTCATGGCCTCTAGCCATTTCTCAGAGTCAGGTCTCTGCATTGCATCCATGTAGGTGATCGGATCCTCATCGTTTTCATCAAGTTTGACAGGATCACCATCCCGGACCAAGAAACCATAGTATCTGTCCGGTTGATGTGGTACTCTACCAGACCGCCTTAAGGGTGCATAATCAATGGGCTCCGGATCTGATCTAATCAAATCCGGTTCAGGTTCAGTAATATGTGTCGGTTTTTTCACCTGTCGAACTTCGTCAAGTTCGACCTTAGAGGCAACAGTTTTTTCACTAAGGAACTCCTTTTCTAAAAAAATTATCTTAAGGCTGACAAACACCTTTTGCTCATCAGCAAGGTAGAAATAATACCCTTTGGTCTCTTTTGGGTACCCAATAAAATTACACTTGTCAGACCTAGGTCCAAGCTTGTCTGTAATTAAATGTTTAACATAAGCCGGACACCCCCAAACCCTAAGGTGCGAGAGTACTGGCTTACTCCTATCCATATCTCATATGGCGTTTTGGCTACAAACTTACTCGGAACTCTATTTAGAAGGTAACAAGTCGATTCGAACGCATATCCCAGAGGGAGATCGACAGACCAGCAAACCCCATCATGGATCGAATCATGTCTAACAGGGTCCGATTCCTCCTTTCAGACACACCATTATGCTGTGGTGTTCCAAGAGGAGTCCACTGAGAGAGAATCCCATTCTCCCCTAGATACGTCAGAAACTCATTGAAAAGTATTCACCTCCTCGATCAGATCGAAGAGTTTTAATACACTTTCCAGTTTATTTTTCTACCTCATTTCAGAATAGTTTGAACATTTCAAATGATTCTGACTTATGCTTCATTAAATAGACATACCCATACCTAGATAGGTCATCTGTGAAGGTTATGAAGTAGAAAAATCCACCTCTTGCACTTGAGCTCATGGGTCCACATACATCAGAATGTACCAGACCTAAGAGTTCACTGGCTCGCTCATCTTTTCCAGTAAAAGGTGACTTGGTCATCTTCCAAGAAGACATGACTCACAGGTTGGAAGTGATTCACAATCACTAACTTCAAGAATTTCTTCTTGAGCCAACCTGTTTATCCTGTTCTTATTGATATGACCTAGCCTACAGTGCCAAAGATAGACTTCTGACACATTATCTATTCTAGAGCGTTTATCGAAGTTTTGAACCACATTAACAGGCTGTGATAGTAAGTAAATTTTATTATTTAATTATCCAATAAATATTGTAACACCATTCAAAATGATATTGCAAATATTTCTTTTTATTAAAAAATCATAACCATACATGGCCAAAAGACCTACAGAAATAATATTTAATAAAAAACTTGGACAATAGTGACATTCACTCAGAATTATATTATGAGAATTGATTACAAGACTCATGATTCCTAAAGCTAGAACTGAAACTTTGCTTCCATCTCCAACGTTCAGGAACCTCTCGCCTTCATCAAATCTCCTACTGACCTGCAGACTCTGTATCGAATTACAAATATGATAAGGGCTTCCGGTATCCAATACCCAAGCAGTAGTATCACAAATCAAAAAGTTGCAAGGAGTTATCATATAATTACCTTGCTTCTTCTTTGGCCTGTTCGGGTCTAGGGAGGCAATGTATTGAGGACAGTTCCTCTTCCAATGCCCCTACTTCTTGCAAAAGAAGCACTCCGCCTGGCTCTGGTCGTGCTTGCGCTTCTTGGTCTGACCCTGTGCTACTATCCCAGCATGAGATTGCACCTTCTTATTTTTCTTCTTCTTGTTCTTCTTCCCCTTCCCAAAGGGTTGACGACGAGAAGAAGACCCTCCCACTACATTCACCGACTCCTTATGGAGTTGGTGATCCTTCTCAAAGTTCTGCAGCAACCCCAACAATCCGTGGTAGTTTACTACAGGCTTTGTCATTCAAAATGAGTAAGGAATGGGAGGAAGGACTTGGGCAAGGAATTAAGGATCGCATCCTTATCGAGCTGCTCATGCAGAGGAAAGCCCAATTTGCTTAGGCGCTCAATCATCTCGATCATGTACAGTACATGATCAGTGACTGAGGCGCCATCCCTCATCCGAGCATTGAAAATGGCACAACTAGTTTTGTGCCTTTCAACGTCGTCAGGCGTGCCAAAGGAGTCGTTCAACATTTGAAGCATCTCCTGTGGCTGGGCATTCTCAAACCTTCGGCCAAACTCGTCATTCATTGCTGCCAGCATAATACATCGAATGATGGTGCGGTCATTGAGCCACTTCAAGTAAGTATCTCGGATCGCCTTACTAGCATTTGGAGCTGGCTCCTCAGGTGCTGGATCCGTTACTACATAAAGGATCCGCTCATGCTCAAGGATGATTTTCAATTTTCGATACCAGCTATCGAAATTGGGTCCCATGAGCTTGTCATTATCTAATAATGACCAGAGCGACAGGGTAGTGGCCATAGCTACATAAAGGAAAACGAGACCTCTATTAGTACATAAATTAATACTAAAGACTTGGACTTTAGTCTAAAGTTTTTTCCAATATTTTTACGAACTGATAGCCTCATCCTCCAATTCGAGGAATTACTTTAATTCCTTAATGGGTACTAGAATCCACACAGACTACACACGAGCCCAACTTTGGTTGGTCAACCCATGTGCATCTATGGGTAGGTTCTTAACCAGTTGTTTCTCTAAACAACTTCTAGTACTTGATTTTGCCCCAGAACCTAATCAGTAGGCTTTGGCCTCCACTGAAAAGATCTGGTTAGGTCCAACCATTAACATGACTTAATTTAGTGAATCGAACCAATAAATGATCAGGCCCGACTTTGGCCGGCCAACCTAACCACCATCAGAAAGACTCAATCAAATTATCATATTATGAATAATAATTTCATTAGCCAATGAGCACCAGGCCTTTGGGCCTCCAATGATCATTGAACTAATGGACTCATTATCACTCACTTAATGGGAGGCTATGACTTATTTATCATTATAACTTAATCATTTTAGGGACCTAATAATTTTGAGGATTTTATTAAAGAATAGTAGAGAAGAAATCATCCAGCCAATTTCAATCCTCCCACTGACTTCACCAAGTCAGATTAAAAAGGATTTAATTAAAGCTGGCATTAGGAGCACCTAAATCAGTCACACTGATTTACCTAATGACATGGGTGAGCTCTAATCACCAAGTGATCTAATCAAAATCTAACTTACCAGATTGGCCAGGTAAGTGAGATCAGTGGTGGAGATTTGCCATTAACTCGTCAATGATCGAATCAATGCGAGTAGCTCCCGCTTAAGAACCACTGGTCAAAACTGCCGAACTTACCTTAGACACCAACCGGTTCATTAGTTTTAATTTTGATCAACTTAGTAAATAGGGCTCCACCGCATAGCCATGAATTAAGTCCATCTTTGTCTAGTCAAAGACATGGACCCATTCAACTACAACTATTGAAGTTGAGTCTAGAGTATCCTTGACCTAATCTAATTCAACTTTTGATTAGATTTGACCAATTACTCCATTTAGTCCATTTTTTAAGCTAACCTTAGGTCTAACCCAATTATGGACCTAATTCATCTAACCCATTGACCCACAAGTTTATGCAATTGTCTTAGGTCTTAATTCACAATTCTAGACCTACTAGACAACACTTAATTCTTTTAATTAAGTACTTGAGCTGATGGGTCAGGGTTTGGCATTTCAAAAATAATTTTTAAATTTTGAAAGATTTTATTTTTTGTTCACCAAATATGTTGACTCATTTCACAAACGGGTCAGCACAATTCATAAACAACAATCCTATTGCTCATTTCATAACAGAAAATAACTCAAAATAAATCATAAATTTTCTTTTAGATCTAATCTAACACATTCATGATAAATTTTATAATTAAGTCCTTTCGCTGCTTCATCGGCATGGGATATAATTGCATCGGCACCCCTACCACCATAGGAGACCCCATCGAATGGGAAGAGAGGGCCTTTAAACCCTACTTTTCTCCTATGATCGGACGGCCATGGCAACCAACCCAATTAGATTACTTGCTACTTGGATCAAGTATATCTAAATATACCAATTTCAAAATTTAAATTTTGAATTTCAAATTTCAAATTTCAAATTTTAAATTTCAAATTTGAGATTTCAACCAAATTTCAAATTTCGAATTTCTAATCTTTGAATTTTAAATTTTGAAATTTGAATTTCAAATTTTAAATTTTGAATTTCAAATTTCAAATTTTAAATTTGAGATTTCAACCAAATTTTAAATTTCAAATTTTGAATTTCAAATTTGAAACTTCTAACAAATTTCAAATTTCAAATTTCAAATTTTTTTAAATTTTGAATTTTGAATTTTGAATTTAAATTTAAACTTATAGATTACACCTTAATCTATGCATGCATATGTATATCATATTCTAGAACCATGCTCTGGACCATTTGTAGCGAAAATTTTGTGCAGGGGCAAAATGGTAATTTTAAAACTTTTTCAAAATTACTATTTTACAGTGAAATTATTAATTAATCTCATTAATTAATACTAATTAACCCTACACTAGGATCTAAATATGTTACAATAGCATGCATTTAAATTTGAAATTTAAATTTGAATCAGTAAACCTTTTACAGTACTGTGTTCAGAACACATCACCTTTTGCGGGTAGTCGATCACCGCAATCTGATCACCGTCGGGGGGCTCTGATCGTCATGTCGCAGCCACACAAATGTCTGGACTCTGGGATCATCCACACGAAGCTCCCGTCTGATCAGCTCCTCACGAATGCTAGTTCGTGATTTCACCCTTTTGATGGCAGATGTTGATCAAACTCCTTTGATCAATGTGTGCCGACTTCTCGAATGCTCCGGATCATTTGCACGGTTGCTTGAGAGGCTGATGGATCTCTCCCTAAAATTTGATGGACTCACGACACTCGTGGCACACCAATCTCACTTCCCAAACCCTAGGTAGAAACCCTAGGATACACACTAGAAACCCTGTGCTCAATTTTCTTTCTTTTCTTTCCTTTTCTCTCAGAAGGTTTTGGACCTTCACCTTGCGCACAAACTTTCCTCACACCCCAAAGTTTCTCTCCTAAAATTTCTCTGCACATCCCATCTTTCTCCTCTTTTTAAAACAACGTCGAACGTGTCTTATCCGCGTGAGAGGATAAAGATAAGTGGTTGCACATTTGAATTCAAATCAAATTTGAATTCAAATGTAAAACCAACTCATCCTTATCCACTTGTGCATGAGAAGAGAAGGGGCGTGAGTTGATTTGTGCATGGATATTTTACACGAGAAACATTTTCTCGTGTAAAATATGGGCGCACAAGATAAGACCATGGCGCATGGATTAGTTGGTTGCTCATTCAAATACAAACTTTCTTTTGAATTTGAATAGCCAACCAACTTATTTTTATCCAGATATTTGGCACACAAGGGTGGGTGTGGGATGGCTTCTACGTGGAGAAAATTCATGAGAAGTTGCTTCTCGTGAATTTAAATATGCACAGAAGAAGTGAGGTGGCGCAGGGAGAAAAGTCAAGGTGGTTTGAACCTAATTGAGCCAACCTAATCTAAATAGGTTAAGCACAATTAGAATAAATTAAATCCAACTTAATTAGGCTTAATTAGGCTCAATAAAATCCTAATCAAATTAGGAATTAACTAAACCTAACCCCTGATCAAATCAGGGACTAAACCACCTTAGCGATTAGGTCAACATTTAACCTAATCGGGTCAATCCAAACTGAATCCAATTCAATTGGACTTGATCCAAAAATAATTACTCAATAAAATTGAGTTAATTAGTGATCAAATCATTAATTAAACCTCTCATAAATATTGAGTCCAAATTCGATGGGCAATCAGGCATCAGAGACCATCGATATGAAACCCTGATCAAAGAGTTCAAATTTCAAATTCAAAATTTAAAATTCAAAATTTAAAATTCAAAATTTTGACCCCGGTACCCAAAATGTGTGGAACTCATGATCAGAGAATCCTAATTCTCAATCATAGAGTCCCAGACACATAAGACTCATAATCAGCCATCTGATCAAAAAGAAACCACTAATGTGTGTGACCCCGCAGGTTCGAACCTAAGCCGGTAGCACAGGAATCAATTCCTGTACTAATCGAAGTGACCATCTAACAATGGTACCCGACGACTGGATAGGTCAAATAATCGCAATCGCAACATTCAAAACCTACGTGAATATGGTTACCGTATAATTCATCCCTTTTGACCCCTGTGTTTAGGACGACTCAGGGTTAAACTGTCAACCCTGATGATATCATCCGAATCATGCTCAACACAATTAGTCCTGTGACTCCTCACTAGGACTACCCTGGCCAAGGTTTTGCTAAATTAAAACACGACTGTACACAGCTCCTAAACTGGAGTGGTCAATCCCATCTTGACACACATACCGACAAGTCAAGTACTTGACTACACCCAGCAGCCTTCCGTCATTGAATTAGAAATTCAGGTAGTCCAGTGCCTTAGTGCAGTGAGTTGCTTGCAAGTCACCGTGGCGGTCTCAGGTCGGAGGGATATTTATACCCATATCCCATCGGAGCAAATTTTGACAGCAGAAATAGCTCACCTCAAAGAAAAGATGGTCGAGGTAGTCACCCTCCAAGAGGCCCTGGAGAAGGAAAAGCAGGCCCTGGAGAAAGAGAAGCAGACCTCGGAGACGGTGAGGAAGGTGGAGGCCGAGGTTGCAAATTTGGTGGAGCAGATCCTGGTCCTGGTCTCGAAGGCCAGGGTTCTAGCTGTGGAAGAGTTCAAGGCCTCTGTGGAGATGAGGGACCTGAACGTCAAGTTCGGCCAGGAAGCATTCATCAAAGGATTCGAGCTCTGCCAGAAGAAGGTGGTCAGGAAATTTTTTGAGCTCGATCTCAGCTTCTTGGGCGAGGCATCTGAAGATGAAGCCGGTCCCTCTCCCACTACTACTGCCACCGCAGCCCCCCTTCTGGGGACACCGAGCTCCCCAACTCCTACTTCAGAGGTCTGAGACCTCTGACTTCATACTTTTCTTTTATTGCAATTTTTCTTTTCCCTCTTGTCTTTAAGAAACATTCAATCAATAAAATAGGGTTTCTCCTTTCGGAGGGCTTCTCCACTTTGCTCCCCCCTTTTTTTTTGTTTTGCTTTATGCCATGAGATGTGCCTTGACACTTTTGTCTCCCAATGGTAGCGTCCTGTCGAAGCGCTTCCCCTGCCACAGGGGATTCTGCTGAAGTCTGCATCCAATGTCTGAAGAAGAAGGTTCATCATTTAACAAAAAAGTCAAAAGAGATGGATGGCGAGCTTCGCAGGTTGAGGGAGAGCCACTCTGAAGCTACCGGGAGGCCACCCGCTTTCGGAACCTCCACGTGAAGGGGATCATGGAGTACAGCCGAGAAAAGTGAACTTCAAGAAGGAGCTCGAGGAACATAAGAAGCGCGCCAGTGATCGATCTTGGGCTCAAGCTGCCAGGATCAGCTCTCTCAAAGTGGAGCTGTCGGCTGCACAGGAGAAGATTAGCCAGTTGGAAGGAAGCTCATCTCGGCTTCCGACTCGGGCCGATTGTGATAGGGAATGGTCGAAGAAGGTCTCCGACCTTCAGTAATAGCTCCAGGATACCGAGGTGAGCTATGATGCGTACCGGGCCGGCTGGTGCAGGCAGGTGGATGAATACAGGGGGAAGCTCAGGATGGCGACTGACGAGGTTGCCCGCCTTCAAAGGCAGCTGGCTGAGGGGGCTCAGTTTGCTCCCGTTCGGGATTCCGACGAACTCCAATCCCTGAGAAGGACCATAGAAGAACTATCTGTCGCCCTTGGAGAGGGGAAGACCAAACTGCAGCAATTGAAGGTCCAGCTGGTGTACGAGCAGCGGACAGTCAAGGATGCAGAGGCGGAATCCGAGGTCCTGAGAAAGAGGCGTCGAGAGGCGGAGAACGAAAGCCAGTGACTTCACCGAAGATACATGGAGATACTATTGAGAGAGAGAGAATTAGAAGCAGAAGTCGAAAGTTTAAGGTGCTCCCTGACGAGGGTCGAAGCCGAAAGTTCGAGGTCGGAGGAAGTCGAGCCCCCTTAGGGCTCTCTTTGTCCTTTGTTCCTCTAAGTGTCTTCTTTTGTCGCTTGTCTGTTTGTCGTCGCCGTTGTTGCTGTCGTTGTTATTTTTGTTGTTTTTTTTTTCGATCTTCCAGGCTCTGTAACGTATATTTTGCTAATGAAATGAAAAGGTCTTTGTTACCTTACCCATACGTCGTGTTGAATTGTCATGCGCTGACTTCTTTCATTTTTGTCCCGTGTGATGTCGATGTTGTTCGGAGGTTCCTTGTTCACCTTTGTATTAGGTCATCATTATCGAGTTTCTTGTGCTTTTGATTGGTTCGGCGTCGACGTCGCTTGGAGGTTCCTAGCCATCGCCGTGTCGATTTGCCTTTTGTTTGCGATCATAGATCTTACTTTCTCTTCCTCCCTCTTCATAGAGGCGAGGTCCTTTGTGCTTTTAGTGTAGTTCGGCTTTCATTTTTCATTGGGTAGGGGGTCACGGTAGCGTAGAGGGTTCGCCGAGAAAGTTTTCTTTTCTTGCCGGGTCTCGAACGGCCAGACCTTAGTCGGTGTCGCGATGAGGTTCTTCTCCTATTTTGATGTGATCGATTTTAGCTCAGGTTAGGATGAGGTTCTCCTTCTGTTCCTAACGGGGCTGTGGGGGCACATATGGGTGCTGTATGGCCTCTCCCCCCATCCAGTCTACAAACAACCGGGTCTTCGATCTTGCTCATGTTAGGGCGAGGTTCTCCTCCTGTCCTTAATCATGGCTGTGGGGGCACATATGGGCGTTGTATGGCCTCTCCCCCCATCTGGCCTACAAACAATCGGGCCTTCGACCTTGCTTATGTTAGGGCGAGGTTCTCCTCCTGTCCCTAATTATGGCTGTGGGGGCACATATGGGCATTGTATGGCCTCTCCCCCCATCCGGTCTATAAATAATCGGGCCTTCGACCTTGCTCATGTTAGGACGAGGTTCTCCTCCTGTCCCTAACATGGCTGTGGGGGCACATATGGGCGCTGTATGGCCTCTCCCCCCATCCGATCTATAAATAACCGGGCCTTCGACCTTGCTCATGTTAGGGCGAGGTTCTCCTCCTATCCCTAACATGGCTGTGGGGGTACATATGGGCACTGTATGGCCTCTCCCCCCATCCGATCTAAAATAATCGGGCCTTCGACCTTGCCCACATTGGGGTTTGTTTTTGTTGTCCGATGGGGTCATCCCCTGTCGTTACAAGTCTATGCCAAAAAGGGAAAGATGCGCAAGTATGAAAGAAATCTTGATTGGAAGCGAGATCGTTCGCAATATATTTACAAGTTTTCAAACTCTAGGGCTGTGGAAGGTCTACTTCCTGTCAAGGTCCTCCAGAGATGGAGTTGATGATCCCAATTGGAGGCCGATCTCTGTGCTGCTCTTCCCTTCTTGGCGGCTCAGGTTGCGGCAGGGCCCTTGGCCGATCTTCTCTACCCTCAGGCCGACGTCGAATGAATCTGTCGAGCGACCTCGTTGGATGAGCTCCTCGATCTCGTCTCGGAGCTGGATGCATTCCTCCATGTCGTGGCCGTGGTCACGATGGTAGAGGCAGAACTTGTTAGGATTGCACTTCTCGGGGTGCGTGCATATCCTCTCCAACCTTGGGAGTTGCTCTCTGACCTCCATCAACACTTGTGTTTCGATGCGTTGAGGGGGGCACAGTTGCGGAATCTTCCTGGGGGAGAGCTTCACCGAGCCCGCCGCTCCGGGCTTCCCTGCCTGCATGCTCGGGGAGGAGTCTGGGCGTGCTTGTGCCCGAGAGGAGTTCGAGAATGTGGCCGAGCTTTCCTCGGCCCTTTTTTGACTGCGGGCTTATTCGGGTCCCCCACCTGCCACTCTCTCGCGGTCTCTTCATCCTTTATTTTGAAGGCTTCTTCAGCTCGAGCGTACCCTTCGGCCCGAGCCAATAGATCAGCAAAATTTCTGGGGTACTTCTTTTCTAGGGAGAACAAAAGGTCATTCTTCTGAAGGCCGCCCTTCAGAGCGGCCATCGCTACCGACTGGTCCAAGTTCCGGACCTCCAACGTGGCGACATTGAAACGGTTGATGTAGGCCTGAATGGACTCCCCCTCCCTCTGCTTGATGTTGATGAGGGACTCTGAACCCTTCTAGGGACGCGGCTACTAACAAAATGAGCCACAAACTGGTGGCTCATCTGATCAAAGGAATAAATGGTACCTGGCTTCAGCATCGAGTACCAGTTTCTCGTCGTGCCCTTCAAGGTGGATGGGAAGGCTCAGCACAGGATGGCGTCGGACGCGCCATGAAGCAGCATCACTGTCCGGAAGGCCTCCAGATGATCAACCGGGTCTGAAGTCCCGTCATAGCTTTCAAATTGAGGGAGCTTGAAGTTTGGCAGGATCGGTTCCTGTATGATCATTTGAGAAAAGGGGGGGTCAGTACAAATGTCTTCACCATAAGCGGGGGGAGCATAGCGGAGTTCTTCGATCCACCGGTTCATCTCCTGGAGCCTCTGATCCAGGAAATCCTCTCGACTACGGGTCTCGAGGGTCTTCTAGCAGAATGGAGGTAGAGATCTTCCAGGGGTGGAATCGTGATCCGACTGTGGGCTCTCCACCCTTAGATTCATCTTTCCAGGAAAGATGGGGTGACTGGCCCAAGTGGCCCATCCTACCATCAGATTTTGGAGTTCCGACGATATTCTCTCCAGCTGCACTGACGCCTGCAGCTGTTGCTGCTGCTGCATGGCCTGCACCGCTTCAGCGAGGCCTCTGACCTGCTGGGCCAGCAAGTCGAATTGTTCCGCACCAACCGTCATAGCTGGAGGAGGGGGAGGAGGCTGGGAAATCGGAGGTGAAGTCGGAGCTTGAGATCTGGCCGTGGAGGCTGTGGATCGCCGTGTGGATGCTCTACGGGGAGGCATCGAGCGAAGATCTAGTGGGAGAAGGAGGAGAGGTCGTCAGAAAAGATGACCGGAGATGGTCCCGTTGAGCACTCCTTTAAGAACAAGGATACTGCGAAGGTTCAGACCCTTCCTCTAGCGCCAATCCTGTTGGTGCAAAAATCTATCTGCATCGGAGAAGCTGGGTCGAGGGAGTCGCGGTCACCGTCGGGACCTGCAAAAGAAGTCTAAATCGGAGGTGGGGTTGCTCCGACAAGACCCTCCAACGCTCAAGTCAGTTCTCTGCCTCAACAAGAATGGAGTGCTTGAACGAAAATTTTAACAGAGTTTTTAGGTAAAAAATGAGAGCTTAGAGAATAACGTATCTGGGGTCCCCCTTTTATAGGTGGAGGGGGCAACAGACTGATAGCGATGTTTGTAACCATCTGGTAGTGGGCTGCCCAGGGTCAGGAGGAGTTTGTTGCGAAGAGTAGTGGAGTAGAATCGTGGCTATCACCGGAACATGCCACGTGGAGTCTGTTGCGGGGAGTGGAGCGGCATCCGTTGTCGTGACTTGCCAGAGGATGGAAGAACCGCACGGCATCCGTCGCAGGGAGTGGAGCAGGATCATGGCCATTATTGTGGTCTGCCAGGGAGTGATGGAGCCACGCAAAATCCATCACAGAAAGTGGAGCAGAGTCGTGGCCGTTACTGCGGCCTGCCAGGGAGTGATGGAGTCACACGAATCCATCGCAAGAAGTAGAGCAGAGTCGTGGCCGTTGCTGCGGCCTGTCAGGGAGTGATGGAGCCATGCGAAATCCATCGCAGGAAGTGGAGTAGAGTCGTGGCCGTTGCTGCGGCCTGTCAGAGGGTCCAGGCTTGTCGGTCGAAGTTTGGTTGGAGTCCGGTCTCCGTAGAAGCCCGAACGGGGATCATTTGTCGAGGAGTCTCGACGAAGGCTGCTCGTGGTAGAAACTTGAAGTAGATCGTTTGCAGCGGTAACTCGGAGTGGGTCGCTTGCAATAGGAGCTCGAAGTCTGACTCCCGTAGGAGTCCGGATAAAGTCTTCCTGCAGTCGAAGTCGGAGATGAAGTCTGGCTCCCGTAGGAGTCCGGACGAAGTCTACCTGCAATTGAAGTCGGGGGTGAAGTCCAGCTCCCGTAGGAGTCCGGATGAAGTCTACCTGCAAGTGAAGTCGTGGGCGGAGTCTGACTCCCGTAGGAGTCCGGACGAAGTCTGCCTACAGTCGGAGTCGGGGATGAGGTCCGGCTCCCGTAGGAGTCCGGACGAGGTCTTCCTGCAGCCAGAGTTGGGGACAAGGTCCGGCTCCCGTAGGAGTCCGGGCAAAGTTTACCTACAATTGGAGTTGGGGCGAAGTCTGGCTCCCGTAGGAGTCCGGACGAAGTCTACCTGTAATTGAAGTCATGGACGGAGTCCGGCTCCCGTAGGAGTCTGGACGAAGTCTATCTGCAAGTGAAGTCGTGGGTGGAGTTCGGCTCCCATAGGAGTCCGGACGAAGTCTGCCTGCAGCCAAGTCGGGGATGAGGTCCGGCTCCCGTAGGAGTCCGGACGAGGTCTTCCTGCAGCCGGAGTTGGGGATGAGGTTCGGCTCCCGTAGGAGTCCGGGCGAAGTCTACCTGCAATCGAAGTTGAGGGTGAAGTCCGGCTCCTGTAGGAGTCCGAACGAAGTCTACCTATAATTGAAGTCGTGGGCGGAGTCTGGCTCCCGTAGGAGTCCGGACGAAGTCTATCTGCAAGTGAAGTCGTGGGCGGAGTCCGGCTCCCGTAGGAGTCCGAACGAAGTCAATCTGCAAGTGAAGTCATGGATGGAGTCCGGCTCCAATAGGAGTCCGGACAAAGTCTGCCTGCAGCCAGAGTCGGGGATGAGGTCCAGCTCCCGTAGGAGTCCGGACGAGGTCTTCCTGTAGCCAGAGTTGGGGACGAGGTCTGGCTCCCGTAGGAGTCCGGGCGAAGTCTGTCTGTAATTGAAGTCGTGGGCGGAGTCCGGCTCCCGTAGGAGTCCGAACGAAGTTTATCTGCAAGTGAAGTCGTGGGCGGAGTCCGGCTCCCGTAGGAGTTCGAATGAAGTCTATCTATAAGTGAAGTCATGGGCAGAGTCCGGCTCCCGTAAGAGTCCAGACGAAGTCTGCCTGTAGTCGGAGTCGGGGATGAGGTCCGGCTCCCGTAGGAGTCCGGACGAGGTCTTCCTGCAGCCAGAGTTGGGGATGAGGTCCGGCTCCCATAGGAGTCCGGGCGAAGTCTACCTGCAATTGGAGTTGAGGGCGAAGTTCGGCTCCCGTAGGAGTCCGGACGATGTCTACCTATAATTGAAGTCGTGGGCGGAGACTGACTCCCGTAGGAGTCCGGACGAAGTCTATCTGCAAGTGAAGTCATGGGCGGAGTCCGGCTCCCGTAGGAGTCCGGATGAAGTCTATCTGCAAGTGAAGTCGTGGGCGAAGTCTGGCTCTCGTAGGAGTCCGAATGAAGTCTGCCTGCAGCCAGAGTCGGGGATGAGGTTCAGCTCCCGTAGGAGTCCGGACGAGGTCTTCCTGCAGCCAGAGTTGGGGATGAGGTCCGACTCCCGTAGGAGTCCGGGCGAAGTTTACCTGCAATTGTAGTTGGGGGTGAAGTCCAGCTCCCGTAGGAGTCCGGACGAAGTCTACCTGTAATTGAAGTCGTGGGCGGAGTCTGGCTCCCGTAGGAGTCCGGACGAAGTCTATCTGCAAGTGAAGTCATGGGCGGAGTCTGGCTCCCGTAGGAGTCCGGATGAAGTCTGCCTGCAGCCAGAGTCAGGGATGAGGTCCGGCTCTCGTAGGAGTCTGGATGAGGTCTTCCTGCAGCCAGAGTTGGGGACGAGGTCCGGCTCCCGTAGGAGTCCGGGCGAAGTCTAGAAGATGGTCGATCATCGTGGAAACTTGGGTGGAGTCCGTCCGTCGTGAAGAATCCGATCGACGCTGGTGGGGACTTATCCATCAGCAAAACTTGGGAGTGTTGGGAGGCTCGGCCGCCTAAGAGGTTTGAAGAGATGTCGTCGGAGGTCGAAAGTCGTTGGATCCCCGGAGGGTCACTCCTGTCACGAACTTCGGCTGGGGGGTATTTTATACCCAACAATGATGAATAATTAAAAAAATTTTAAAATTTTATTTTAGATCTAAAATAATTTATATTAGATCTGAAATTAGAGTTTTGATTATTAGATGATTGATTGTAAAAATATATTATAAAATTAAAAACTATTTTCAAACATGGAACCCGAACCTGTGTCAGTCCAAAACTTAATTGAGAATTAAGTGATCTAGATTTAAGAATCAAAGATCTAAAGCATTAATTTTATAATTCATAGGTTAATAGGTTAGTTCGAGTCAAGTCTATTTAACTGGATTAGACCTAAGGTTAGAAATCATTGATAATGGATCATGTTAGTAATTGATCAAATCTAATTAAAAGTTAATTCTAATTGGTTCAATTTCTTCTCTTGATCAATTTCAATAGTTATAGTTGATCAAGTCCATATCTTTGATTAGACCAATATGGACCTTGATCGTAGCTCCATGGTCGAACCAAAGTTGATAAGTGATCAATTAAAAATGACTAACCAGTTGGTATCTAAAGTAAGTATGATAGCTTTAATCGATGATCATTAATTGGGAGCTACTCGTATAGATTGAATCTATGTCGAGTTAATGGCATATCCCTCCCACCGATCTCACTCACCTGACCAATATGGTGAATCATATTTTGATTAGATCACTTAATGATTGGGGTTGACCCATGCTAACTAGAAAATCAGTATGACTGATTTAGGTGCCCCTAGTTCAACTTGTCTTGAGTCTTTTTCATGACTTGATAAAATCAGTGGGAGGATTCATGACTGGTTAGCTGGACCAGCTTATGCCTAGTCTTCTTTAATCTGACTTGGTGAAGTCAGTGAGAGGATTAAGATTAATTGATCAAATTTTTTTTCATTTCTCAATTCAACTAATTAAATCCTCTAAAATTGTTAGGTCCCTAAAAATAAAATAGTTATGGTGATAACTAGATCATAGCCTCCCATTAAGTTGGATGATAATGAATTCAATAGTTTAGATGATCATTGGAGGTACCATACGTCTGGTGCTCATTTGGCTGTTGGAATTATTATTCATAATATATTGATTTAGTTGTGTCTTTTTGATGATAGTCAGGTTGGTCGAGCCACACTCGGGTCTGGTCACTCGTTTGTTAGATGCATTAAATTCTGATATGTTAATGGTTGGATCTAATCAAAACTTTCAGTGGAGGTGCCACACGTCTGCTGAAGAGGTGTCTGGGGCAAAATTGAATGCCATAAATTGCTTGGTGAAATAATTAGTTAAGAACCTACCCACGAGTGCATAAGGATTGGTCGAGCCACACTCGGACTCATGTGCAATGCATGTGGATTCCAGTATCCACTAAAAAATTAGTGTAGTTTCTCGAATTGGAGGTAGAGGCTACCAATTCGAATAAAATAGTGGAAGAATCTTTAGATTAAAATTTATATCTTCAAGCTTAATCAATTCATATACTAATTAGGTTTTGATTTTTTTTTGTAGTTATGGCCATCACCTTGTCGCTTCGATCACTATTAGATAGTGATAAATTGATGGGATCAAATTTTGATAGCTAGTATCAAAAGCTCAAAATAGTCCTGAAGCACGAATGGATCTTATATGTGTTGACAGATCCAGCACCCGAGGAGCCAGCTCTGAATGTCCATAGTACGATCAAAGATACTTATCAGAAGTGACTCAATGACTGAATTATAGTTCGTTGTATTATGCTGGCTATAATGAATAATGAGTTCAACCGTCGTTTCAAGAATGCTCAGCCACAGGACATATTGCAAATGTTGAACGAGTTCTTTGGCACACCCGATGATGTTGAGAGGCACAACACTAGTTATGCCATCTTCAATGCTCGAATGAGGGAAGGAACATCACCGATCATGTACTATACATGATCGAGATGATTGAGCACTTAAGCAAGCTTGAATTTCTCTTGCATGAGTAGCTGGGGAAGGATGTCATTCTGAACTCTCAGTTCAAATCCTACCTCCCTTTTCTTACTTATTCTGCAGAATTTTAAAAAGGATCACCAGCTCCACAAGGAGTCGGTGAATGTTGTGAGAGAATCTTCTTCTAGACGCCGACCCTTTAAGAAAGAAAAGAAGATCAAGAAGAACAAGAAAAGGGTACAAAGTGCTGGGGCACCCAAGTCATGTTAGACCAAGAAATCCAAATCTGATCAGAGTCAGATGGAATACTTCTACTGCAAGAAGCAGGGGTACTGAAAGAGGAACCATCTTCAATATATTGCCTCTCTGGATCTGAACAGATCGAGAAAGAAGGAAGTTATTGCTGGACAAGGTAATTATATAATAACACCTTATAATTTCTCAATTTGTGATTCTACTATTTGAGTATTAGATATCGAAAGTCTTTTTAATATTTATAATTTATTGCAAGGTCTGCAGGTCAGTAGGAGATTTAAAAAAGATGAAAGATTTCTTAATATTGGAGATGGAAGGCTAGTTCTAGTTCTAGCGTTAGGGATTATTAAGTTTGTATTTAAGTCGAATGTAATTGTTCTTAATAAATGTCACTTTTGTCCTTCCTTTTTATTGAATGTTATTTCTGTAGGCCTTTTGGCTATGTACAGTTATGAAATTTCAATAGAAAGAGATAATTTTAATATCATTATGAATGATATTAATATGATGAATGGACAGCTGAGCAATGGTATTTATATATTGTCACAACCTGTTAGTGTAATGTACACATCCAGCAAACGCTCTAGAATTAGTAATGTCTCCAATATCTAACTTTGGCATTATAGGTTAGGTCATGTTAACAAGAATAGAATAAACAAGTTGACACAAGAGAAAATTTTCAAAGTTAGTGATTGTGAATCACTTTCAATCTGTGAGTCCTGTTTTCTTGGAAAAATGATCAAGTCGCCTTTTACTGAAAAAGGTGAGTAAGCCAGTGAAGTTCTAGGTCTGATACATACTGATATATATGGATCGATGAACGCCAGTGCCAGATGTGGATATTACTATTTCATTACATTCACAGATAACTTATCAAGATATGGGCACATCTATTTAATAACATATAAGTCAAAATCATTTGAAATGTTCAAACGATTCTATAGTGAAGTAGAGAAATAAACTGAGAAGAGTATTAAAACTCTTCGATCCAATCGAGAAGACCTCTCTAGTAAGTTTCTGACATACTTAGAAGAGAATGGGATTCTCTCGCAATGGACCCCTCCTGGAACACTACAGCATAATGGTATGTCAGAAAGAAGGAATCAAATCTTGTTAGATATGATTCGGTCCATGATGGGCTTTGCATATCTGTCTATCTCCTTTTGAAGATATGTACTCAAGTTGGCTTGTTATATTTTAAATAAAGTTTCGAGCAAGTCCGTAAGTAAAACACCACATAAGATGTGGATAGGGCATAAGCCAGCACTCTCTCACCTTCAGATTTGAAGATGTTTGGCTTATGTCAAACATTTGAAAACTGACAAGTTTGGACCTAGGTCTGACAAGTGTTTATTTGTAGCATACCCAAAAGAGACCAAGGGGTATTACTTCTACCATGCTGATGAACAAAAGGTGTTCGTTAGCAATAAGACAGTCTTTCTAGAAAAAGAGTTTCTTGAAGAAGAAACTAATGCCTCAAAGATTGAACTTGATGAAATTCGATTGGTAGAAGAACCGACATAATTTAGTAAACCCATAGAGTTAGACTTGATTAGATCAAATTCGAAACCTATTGTTGAAATATCTTTAAAGAGATCTGATAGAGTACCACGTCAACCAGATTGATACTATATTTTTTTGGTCCGGGATGGTGATCCAGTTGAACTCGATAAGAACAATGAGGATCCGATCACCTATATGGATGAGATACAGAGGTCTGACTCTGATAAGTAATTGAAAGCCATAAAATTCGAAATAGAGTCCATGAAGGTCAATAATGTATGGACATTGGTTGATCCACTTGAAGAAGTAAAACCCATAAGGTATAAGTGGATCTTCAAAAGGAAGAGGAGTGTAGACGGAAAGATGGACACCTATAAAGCCTATCTGGTTATCGAGGGTTACCATTAGCATTATGGTATTGACAATAATGAGATGTTTTCTCCTGTGGTAATGCTTAAGTCCATTCGGATCATGCTTGCGATAGCAGTACATCTGGTCTATGAAATCTGACAAATGAATGTAAAAACAGCCTTCTTAAATAGAGAACTGGAAGAAGAGGTATATATGACACAATCTGAAGGTTCATATCTATAGATGAGTCTAAGGTGTGTAAGCTTCAGAGGTCTATTTATAAACTTAAGCAAGCATCTCGAAGTTAGAACATACATTTTGATAAAGTGATCAGAACATGTGGCTTCATTAAGAATGGAGAAAAATCCTGCATGTACAAGTGGATAAATAACTCTGCGATAGTATTTCTTATTTTGTATATGGATAATATTCTCTTAATCGAGAATGACATCTTTGCATTACAGAAAATAAAAATTTGGTTATCATCACAGTTCTCCATGAAAGACTTGGAAGAAGCATCCTACATCCTTGAGATGAAGATCAATAGAGATAGATCTAAAAGATTACTTGAATTATCCTAGTCAACGTACATTAATACTATGTTGAAAAGATTCAGCATAGAGAATTTCAAGAAAGGTTATCTTCCGATTGGCCAAAAAATTTCTCTATTGAAGAGTGATTGTCCAACAACTCCTCAAGAGAGAAAGCATATGAGTAGAATTCATATGCTTCGACAGTGAGATCTATTATGTATGTCATGATATGTACGAGATCAAACATGGCATACTTACTAGGGGTAGTGAGCAGATACCAGTCCAATCCAGGTGAGAATCACTGAAAGGTCATAAAGATCATCCTGAAGTATTTGAGAAATCTAAGGATCAGTGGTTTATATATGGAGAATTCGACTTAAAATTTGTGGGGTTTACAGACTCCAATTTTCAATCAGATCATGACAACAGCAAGAGCGTATCGAGATATATTTATACCCCAAACGGTGGAGCAATCTACTGAAAGAGTTCCAAGCAGCACACTATGGCTGATTCTACTTACGAGGCAGAACATATCACGACATCCGATGCTGCGAAGGAAGTTGTGTGGTTATGAAAGTTCATCAACGAGCTTGGAGTGGCATCATCCCTTGATGGCCCCATCTTGTTGTACTGCAACAGCACTAGCACCATTACTCAAGTGAAGAAATCGAAGTCACATCAGCGGACTAAGCACATTCTGTGCTGCTACCACTTGGTTTGAAAGATCGTAGATCGAGGTGACGTAGAGCTTCAGAAGATCGATGGAAAGAAGAACCTGACCGATCCATTTACTAAAGCCCTCGGTGTCAAGGAGCTTGAAGATTATAAATCAAAGATGGATATACGATACTATATCGATTGGCTTTAGTCTAAATGAAAGTTGTTGGGAATTGCATCTCAAAGCCAATCATCAGTTTGTTGATGGTTGAGCTTATCATTGTAATTGTATATAAATTATTGAAATAATAAATATTATTTAGTTTTTTCATCACTGTGTATATCTTATTTTGAACTCTTATTATATGATAAAGTCTTTAGGACTATTTGATTTGATATAGAAGGATATATCATTTAGTTCTTAAACCTTAAGTTTACGATCAAATGATATACTATTATTAGGATGATAGCTATATCAAGTATAGATCATTGTGTGCTATGTATGTTGGTTATCCTCTTAATCAAGGAGTGTGGAGACACTGACATGGCATGCAAGTGAGATATAGGAGCACATCTCACTGAACATGACCTACTGCTGAGTACTTTGCTGTTAAGAGAAGCTCACGAAGGATATGGATCTAAGTATCCCTCCGATCTGAGATCACCACGGTGGTACAAACAACTCACTGTACTTTAGTGCCAGACTATTTGAATTTTTAATTCAGTGATAAAAGATTTCTAGGCATATTCAAGTACTTACAAAGTCAGTATGTGAGTCAAGATGAAATTGATCCCTCCGAATAAGTAGGAGTTAATGTATCAGTGTGTTTCAATTCAGTAAAAATCTCGATCGGGATAATTCATATTATAGATTAGAAAAATTAAAATATAATATGGATGACCATATCAGGATTGACAGTTAAACTCTAGGTCACTTTGAGCATTTGGGTCAAAGAGATGAATTATACAGTAACCATATGTCAATAGATTCTTGAATGATGCTTTGCAATCCTTCAACCTATCCAGACGTCGGGTATCATTGCTAGATGGTCACTTTGATTGATGTAAAAAGATTATTTTTATACTATCGACTTAAGTTCGAACCTATAGGATCACACTCAAAAAAAGTTTCTGACTGATCATATGGCTGATCAATGATTAAGAATTGTTCTAGGATAAAACAGTCAATTCGATTGATGATTAACCATGTACAAAAGTTATAATTAATCAATTTGTTAATTGTTGGTAATTGTAAGAGAATTAATTAGTAATTAGATTACTAATTAGCTTAATTTAATTGAAAATTAAGATTTGTATCAAATCTAATTAAATTAGATTCAATTTGATTTGACCTGATTAGATTATGAGATGACCTAATCGCTAAGGATGTTCGATTCCTGATTTGATCAGTGAAGTGAATTTTAGTGCAGGGTAAAATGATAATTTTAAAACTTTTTTAAAATCATTATTTTATAGTAAAAATTATTAATTAATCTAATTAATTAATATGTATTTATCCTACACTAGGATCTAAATATGATATATAGCATGCATGCATTTAAATTTGAAATTCAAATTTCTACAGTAAATAATTTACTGTTATGTGTTTAGAACACATTACCTTTGTGCGGATAGTTGATCGCCATAATCTGATCACCGTCGGAAGGGTCTGATCATCGCAACATAGCCACACAGTATGTTTGGCCTCTGCGGATCATCCACACGAAGCTCCCGATCTGATCGGCTCCTCATGAATGCTAGTTCGTGATTGTACCTTTTTAATGGCTGATGTTGATCAAACTCCTTCGATCGATATCTGTCGACTCTTCGGATGCTTTGAATCATCAGCAAAGATGATAGAGAAATTGATGATGCTCTCCCTGAAGTTTGGTGGGCTCATGATACTCGTAGCTCACGTTCTCACTTTTCGAACCCTAAGCCAAAATCCTAGGGTACACAAGAAAAGCTTGCGCCCACTTCTCTCTCTTTTTCTCTTCTTTTCTTTTCTTTTCTCACACAAGAAACCTCTCTTATGCCACCCTTTTTTCTCTGATACTCTGTGTGCACGTCCTCTCTTATCTCTTTTTTAAAATGATGCAAGACCACGTCTTTGCAGTATTTTTACCGCGTGAGAGGATAAAGATAGTGGTTGCTCATTTGAATTCAAATCGAATTTGAATTCAAATGCCAACCAACTCATTCCTATCCACTCTATGCGTGAGAAGAGAGGAGGCATGGTTTCTTTGTGTGTGGAGAGATTTCAAGAGAAACTCTTTCTCATGTATGATAAGTGGCGCACAAGATGGATAAGGCAAGAAGGTGCAAGGGATAAGTTTTCCATTTAAATTCAAACACCCTTTGAATTTGAATGGCTAACAAATCAAGTTTATCCAAATAATTGGTGCACAAGTGTGGGTGTGGGAAGGCCCTTGCGTGGGAGAAAATTTATGAGAAGTTGCTCTTGTGAATTCAAATGAGCGCAGAAGAAGTGAGGTGGCGCAGGGAGTTGAGGTCAAGGTGGTTTCTGATTTTAAATCAACCTAATTGAACCAACTTAATTAAAATAAGTTAAGTCCAATTAGACTAATTTAAACTCAACATAATTAGGCTTAATTAGGCTCAATAAAATTCTAATCAAATCAAAAATTGACTAAGCCCAACCCCTGATCAAATCAGGGACCAAACCACTTCGACGATTAGGTCAACACTTAACCTAATCGGGTCAAATCCAACTGAATTCAATTCAATTGGACTTGATCCAAAAATAATTACTCAATCAAATTGAGTTAATTAGTAATCAAATCACTAATAAAATCTCTCATAAATATGAGTCCAAATTCTATGGGCAATCGGATATCAAAGTCCATCGATATGAAACCTTGATCGAAGAGTCCCAAACTAGTGGGACTCTTGACCCCGATACCGAAAATGTGTGGGACTCATGATCAGAGAATCTTGATTCTCAATCACAGAGTCTTAGACACATAGAACTCATAGTCCACAAGCATTAAGACTCTTCATCAGCCATCAGATCAGATAGGAACCTCTAATGTGTGTGACCCTGCAGGTTCAAACCTAAGCCGGTAGCACAGGAACCAATTCCTGTACTAATCTAAGTGACCATCTAGCAATGATACCTGACATTCGGATAGGTCGAATAGTCATAATCGCAACACTCAGAACCTACATGAATATGGTTACTGTATAATTCATCCCTTTTGACCCTTGTGTTTAGGATGACTCAGGATTAAACTGTCAACCCTGATCAGATCATCCGAATCGTGCTCAACTCAAATAGTCTTGTGACTCCTCACAAGGACTACTCTGGTCAAGATTTTGCTAAATTGAAACACGACTGTACACAGCTCCTGAATTGGAGTGGTCAATCCCATCTTGACACATGCACCGACAAGTCAAGTACTTGACTACACCCAGTAGCCTTCCGTCACTGAATTAGAAATTCAGGTAGTCCAAGTGCCTAAGTGTAGTGAGTTGCTTGCAAGTCACCGTGGCGGTCTCAGGTCAGAGGGACATTTATACCCATATCCCATCAGAGCAAATCTTGACAGTAGAAATAGCTCCGAAGTCGGTCACGTTCAGTGTAGATGTACCCTTACATCTCATCTGTATGCCATACTAGTGTCTCCACACTCCTTGGTTAAGAGGACAACCAACCCATATGGCACACAATGACCTATGCTTGATAAATGTTGTTGTCCTTGGTAACAACATATCATTTGGTCGCGAACAGGTTTAAGGACTAAATGACAAATCCTCCTTTGTCGAGTCTAAATAGTCCTAAGGACTTCACCATAACACAGGAGTTCATTAGAAGATGAAATAATTTATGATGAAAAATACCACAATAACTTTTATTTATTTATAATTTATATACTAATACAAGAAAGAGCACAACCATCAACAGACTGACGATTGGTTTTGGGATACTATTCCCAACAAACTCCCACTTGGCCTAAAGCCAATCGGTGTAGTATCTAATACCCATCTTCGACTTGAAGTCATCGAACTCCTTCACCGCAATGGCTTTAGTGAATGGGTCAGCCAGGTTCTCCTTCCCGTCGATCTTCTAAAGGTCGACGTCATCTCGATCCATAATTTCTCGGATGAGATGGTAGCGGCACAGAATATGCTTCATCCGCTGGTGTGTCTTTGGTTCCTTCGCCTGAGCAATAGCTCCAGAGCTGTCACAGTAGAGTAGAACTGGACCAACAAGGGAGGGTGCTACTCTGAGCTCGATGATGAATTTTTTCAGCCACACCGCTTCTTTGACAGCATCTGATGCAGTGACATACTCTGCCTTGCAAACTGAATCAGCCACAGTATGCTGCTTGGAACTTTTCTAGCAGATAGCCCCACCATTAAGGGTAAAAATAAATCCCGACACACTCTTGCTGTCATCGTGATCAGACTGAAAACTAGAGTCTGTAAACCCTATAAGTCTCAAGTCTGATTCACCATAAACAAGCCACTGGTTCTTAGTATTTCTTAAATACTTCAGGATGGTTTGAACAATCTTCTAGTGATTCTCCCCTGGATCAGATTGGTATCTACTCACTACCCCTAATGAGGATGCCACATCTGGTCGTGTACATGTCATGGTGTACATGATAGATCCCACTGTTGAAGCATATAAATTCTACCCATACGCTCTCTCTCTTGAGGTGTTGTCGAACAATCCCTCTTCGAGAGAGAAATTCCATGGCCTATCGGTAGATAGCCTTTCTTGAAATTCTCCATACTGAATCTTTTCAGCATAGTATCAATGTACGTGGATTGAGATAAGCCAAGCAACCTTTTAGATCTATTCCTATAGATCCTCATCCCTAGGATGTAGGAAGCTTCTCCCAGATCTTTCATGAAGAATTGTGACGACAGCCAAATCTTTATTCCCGTAATGTAGGAACATCATTGCGATTAAGAGAATGCATCCACATACAATACAAGAAATATCACTACTGGACCATTAGTCCACTTATAAATGTAGGGCTTTTCTCCGTTCTTAACGAAGCCATACGTCTTGATCATCCTATCAAAATGTATGTTCCAACTCCGGGATGCTTGCTTAAGTCCATAAATGGACCTCTGCAGCCTGCACACCTTAGACTCTTCTGAGGATGTGAACCCTTCAGGTTGTATCATATACACCTCTTCTTCTAGCTCTCCATTTAGGAAAGCTGTCTTCACATCCATCTGCTAGATTTCATAGTCCAGATGGGCAGCTATCGCAAGCATAATCCGAATGGATTTGAGCATTGCCACAGGAGAAAATATCTCATCATAGTCTATACCATAACGTTGACGATATCCCTTGGCAACCAGACGGGCTTTATAGGTCTCCACCTTTCTGTCTGCACCCCTCTTCCTCTTGAAGACCCATTTACACCCTATGGGTTTTACTCCTTCGGGTGGGTCAACCAATATCCACACATCGTTGACCTTCATGGACTCCATTTTGGATTTCGTGGCCTCTAGCCATTTCTCAGAGTCAGGTCTCTGCATTGCATCCATGTAGGTGATCGGATCCTCATTATTTTCATCAAGTTCGACAGGATCGCCGTCCCAGACCAAGAAACCATAGTATCTGTCTAGTTGACGTGGTACTCTACCAGACCGCCTTAAGGGTGCATGAACAATGGGCTCGGATCAGATCTAACCAAATCTGGTTTAGGTTCAGCAACTTGTGTCGATTTTTCTACCTGCCGAACTTCCTCAAGTTCGACCTTAGAGGCAACAGTCTCTTCACCAAGGAACTCTTTTTTCAAAAAGATTGCCTTAAGGCTGACAAACACCTTTTACTCATCAGCTAGGTTGAAATAGTACCCTTTGATCTCTTTTGGATACCCTATGAAATTACACTTGTCAGACTTAGGTCCAAGCTTGTCCGTAATTAAATGTTTAACATAAATCGGACACCCCGAAACCCTAAGGTGCGAGAGTACTGACTTACGTCCTATCCATATCTCATATGGTATTTTGGTTACAGACTTACTCGGAACCCTATTTAGAAGGTAACAAGCCAATTTGAAAGCATATCCCCAAAGAGAGATCGGCAGACTAGCAAACCCCATCATGGATCGAACCATGTCCAACAAGGTCCGATTCCTTCTTTCAGACACACCATTATGCTGTGGTGTTCCAGGAGGAGTTCACTGAGAGAGAATCCCATTCTCCCCAAGATATGTCAGAAAATCATTGGAAAGGTATTCACCTCCTCGATCAGATCAAAGAATTTTAATACACTTCCCAGTTTGTTTTTCTACCTCATTTCGGAATAGTTTGAACATTTCAAACGACTCTGACTTATGCTTCATTAAGTAGACATACCCATACCTCGATAGGTCGTCAGTGAAGGTTATGAAGTAGAAATATCTACCTCTTGCACTTGAGCTCATGGGTCCACATACATCAGAATGTACCAGACCCAAGAGTTCACTGGCTCTCTCATCTTTTTCAGTAAAAAGTGACTTGATCATTTTTTCAAAAAGACAGGACTCACAGGTTGGAAGTGATTCACAATCACCAACTTCAAGAATTTCTTCTTGAGCCAACCTATTTATTCTATTCTTATTGATATGACCTAGCCTACAATGCCAAAGATAGACTTCTGACACATTATCTATTCTAGGGCATTTATCGAAGGTTTGAACCATATTAACAGGCTATGATAGTAAGTAAATTCTATTATTTATTTGTCCAACAAACATTATAACACCATTCAAAATTATATTGCAAACATTTTCTTTTATTAAAAATTCATAACCATATATGGCCAAAAGGCCTACAGAAATAATATTTAATAAAATGATTGGACAATAGTGACATTCACTCAGAATTATATTACGAGAATTGATTACAAGGTTCATGATTCCTAAAGCTAGAACTGAAACTTTACTTCCATCTCCAACGTTCAGAAACCTCTCACCTTCATCAAATCTCCTACTGACCTGTAGACCCTGCATCGAATTGCAAATATGATAAGGGCTTCCGGTATCCAATACCCAGGCAGTAGTATCACAAATGAAAAAGTTGTAAGGTGTTATCATATAATTACCTTGCTTCTTCTTCGACCTGTTCGGGTCTAGGGAGGCGATGTATAGAGGATAGTTTTTCTTCCAGTGCCCCTGCTTCTTGTGAAAGAAGCACTCTGCCTGACTCTGGTCGGGCTTGCACTTCTTGATCTGACCCTGTGCAGATGTCCCAGCATGCGACTGCACCTTCTTATTCTTCTTCTTCTTGTTCTTCTTCCCTTTCTTAAAGAGTCGACAACCAGAAGAAGATCCTCCCACAACATTCACCGACTCCTTTTGGAGCTGGTGGTCCTTCTCAAAGTTCTGCAGCAACTTCAATAAGCCATGGTAGTTCACTGCAGGCTTTGTCATCCAAAAATGAGTAAGGAAGGGGAGGAAGGACTTGGGCAAAGAATTAAGGATCGCATCCTTACCGAGCTACTCATGCAAGGGAAAGCCCAGTTTACTTAGGCGCTCAATCATTTCGATCATGTACAGTACATGATCGGTGACTGAGGCCCCATCCCTCATCCGAGCATTGAAAATGGCACAACTAGTTTTGTGCCTTTCAACGTCGTCAGGCGTGCCAAAGGAGTCATTCAAAATTTGAAGCATCTTCTGTGGCTGGGTGTTCTCGAACCTATGGCTAAACTCATCATTCATTGCCGCCAGCATTATGCATCGAACGGTGGTACGATCATTGAGCCACTTCTGGTAAGTATCTCGAACCGTCCCTCTAGCGTTCGGAGCTGGCTCCTCGGATGTCAGATCTGTTACTACATAAAGGATCCGCTCATGCTCAAGGATGATTTTTAATTTTTGATACCAGCTATCAAATTAGGTCCCATGAGCTTGTCATTATCTAATAATGACCGAAGCGACAAGGTAGTGGCCATAGCTGCATAAAGAAAAATTAGACCTCTATTAGTATATAAATTATTAATACTAAAGACTTGAACTTTAGTCTAAAGTTTTTTTCAGTATTTTTATGAACTGGTAACCTCAACCTCCAATTCGAAGAATTACTTTAATTCCTTAGTGGGTACTAGAATCCACACAGACTACACACGAGCCCAACTTTGGTTGGTCAACCTATGTGCATCTATGGGTAGATTCATAACCAGTTGTTTCTCTAAACAACTAGTAATTAATTTTGCCCCAGAACCTAATCAGTAGGTTTTGGCCTCCACTGAAAAAATCTGGTTAGGTCCAACCATTAACATGACTTTATTTGGTGAATCGGATCAATAAATGACCAGGCCCGACTTTAGCCGGCCAACCTGACCACCATCAGAAAGACTCAACCAAATTATCATTCTATGAATGATAATTCCATTAGTCAATAAGCACCAGCCTTTGGGCCTCCAGTGATTATTAAACTAATGGACTCATTATCACTCACTTAATGGGAGGCTATGACTTAGTTATCATTATAACTTAATCATTTTAGGGACCTAATAATTTTTGAAATTTTATTAAGTGAAGGAAGAAAAGAAATTAACCAGCCAATTTCAATCCTCCCACTGACTTCACCAAGTCAGATTAAAAAGGATTTGATTAAAGCCGGTATTAGGAGCACCTAAATCAGTCACACTAATTTACCTAATGACATGGGTGAGCCCTAATCATCAAGTGATCTAATCAAAACCTAACTCACCAGGTTGGCTAGGTAAGTGAGATCAGTGGTGGGGATATGCCATTAACTCGTCAGAGATCAAATCAATGCGAGTAGCTCCCACTTAAGAACCACTGGTCAAACTACCGAACTTACCATAGACACCAACTGGTTCATTAGTTTTAATTTGATCAACTTAGTAAATATGGTTCCACCGCGTAGCCATGAATTAAGTGTTGGGAAATGTGTCCCAAAAAGTCAATCGTCAAGCTGTTGATGGTTGAGCAACCAAGTATTGTAATTGATTTATTAATAAATAAATATATTTGGCATCTTCATCATAAGCTTTCATCTTCTAATGAACTCTGTTGTTATGATGAAGTCCTTAGGACTATTTAAGTTCGATAAAGAGAGGATTTATCGATTAGTCCTTAAAACTGTTCACGACCAAATGATAAGCTGTTAATAAGGACGACAGCTTCTATCGAGCATAGGTCGCTATAGGCCATATGGGTTGGTTGTCCTCTTAACCAAGGAGTGTGGAGACACTAGTATGGCATACAGGTGAGATGTAAGGGTACATCATCATTGAATGTGACCAAATCCAGAGTATTCTACTGTCGAGAATGTCTCTGATGGGATATAGGTATAAGTGTCCCTTAGACTTGAGATCGCCTCAGTGACTTGCAAGCAACTCACTGTGCTTTGGTACAGGACTAACTGAATTTTTAATTCAGGGATGGAAGGCTTCTGGGCATAGTCAAGTACTTGCGAAGTCAGAGTGTGATCGAGATGGGATTGACCACTTCAAGAGTTGGAGAAGAATGAGTCGCTGTATTTTAATTTAGCAAAACCTTGGCCAGGGTAATCCATCAGATGGATTTGATATTTTGAAATACAATGTGGACAACCTGATCAGAGTTAACAGTTGAACTCTGGGGTGTCCTATGATCATTTTGGTCAAGGGGATGAATTATATGAAAACTATATCCGCATGGATTCTAAAGATGTTGTTCTACACATTCGACCTATCCGATCGTCGGGTACCATTGCTAGATGGTCACTTCGATTGGTACAAAAATTTATTTCTGTACTACTGGCTTAGGTTCGAACCTATGAGGTCACACACATTAGAGTTCATGATCCGATCGGATGGTTGATCAATGATTAAGAATCGTTCTAGGGTTAAATGATCAAGACGATTGACATTTAACCCAGTGCAAGTATTGCAGGAGGATCGATTAGCAATTCGATTGCTAATTGGCTTAATTTGATTAAGCCAATGGGCTGAGATTAAGTCTAATTAAATATAATTTAATTAGATTATTTTGAGCTTGATTGTATCAAGTCCAATTGGTTTATTGGATAAGCCAAGTGCAAGGAAAAACTAGTCCTAGTTCAACTAAGACTTGGGTCAATCTAATTTCTAATTTGATTAGAAATTAAATCAGATTTAAATCTAATTTAATCTGATTAAATTAAGTTTTTAATTGGGTTTAAGACCTATTTTAGTTAGGTTGATCTAATTTTGGTTTGATTTGGTTTGAGAAACCAAATTAAAACAAGTCATAAGATAGAATCCTAGTAAGACTAGGATTCCACCTTGCGCCACATAAGCCTTCCCCATGCCCTCTCTCTTATTCAACGCCAATCTCACTTATTTTGTGTGACAAAAGCCCTCTCCCAGGTCTCTCCCACGTTCACAAAAGGTTTCCTCTCTTCTTTCTTACATGAAAGGTGGTTTGGATCAAATAAAAAAGGAATAAGTTTGGATTTTGAATTCTATGAGATAGAGTTTTAGAAATCCAAAACTCTTTCAATTTTGCACCGAATTATCCAAATTTTTTTTAGAATTTTTGTGGCTTTTAGGGTACATATTTTCACCCTTTGCTAGTGATCCATGCATGAAAATATGGAGGAGGTGCTCAAGAGTTGGGCGTCCCTTAACTTGCCATGTTTGGATAAGCCTTGACTAGGTATTTGACCTAGACAAAGACTCTATCATATCTCTTGTATAAATTGAGTTTCTTCATAAAATTTTAAAAGAAGATAGAGATTTGAGAGTCCTTTATGCCATCAAAAATTAGAGATAAATACCTTTGGGTCGTGGAGATATAAAAGATGCAAGTTAGGGTGTCTAGAGAGAAAAATGTGAAGAAGAAGAGGGTCTTCTACTAGGGTTTTTTGTTTTCATATCTTTCCTCCCTCCATCTTGAGTTTTCTGAGAGCATCTCAGATCTGAAACTCCTCTTTTTACTTTCCATCTTTGGAAGAGTCCAAATCAAGAAGAAGGAGGCACCTGATCAACCATCAAAGAAGGATCAGCGCAGTACTAGCATACTGTGCTGATTTCCTGAAGCAGGACTTCTGATCGAGATTCGTGGGCTCGTGTGGATGACTCCTAGAGGCCGGATGCATGTGCGGCTTACAACATCATCCTTAAGCCCGGATCAGCAAGGTTAGAGCATCTAACTTGCAAGGTAATAGATCTGATCTATTGTTTAAAACATACATTAGATGTGGTATAGAAACATGTTGATATGATCAACATGTAGTTCATGCTATATTTATATATTTTAATTTTTAATTTAATGCTATGTAATAATCATGTAATAGGATCTTAGATCTAGGGATTCTCTGGTTTTAAAAAATAAATTTTGATTTATTTTAGTCTTCCGCTGTATGATCTTGAAAAAGTTTCAAGATCTAACCCTGGAACCCTAGATCAGGTTCCTACAATTGGTATCAGAGCCTAGGTTCTTTATTACATGATTATTTATACATGCTTGGATTATTTTTAGATTAGATCTAATTTATAATCAGATTATTAAATCTAAAATTAAAATTTTAGATCAATCACGAACTGCAAGGTTGTCCTGCTGTAAGGTTTACCCCTTACAGTGCAAAGGTTGTCCTAGTTTGTGTAGATCTATCTTTAATCATAAATTTGTTAGATATGATCTAGATTAAATTTATGATTTATTAGATTTAAAAGATATTTAGATCTGAAATAAATCTCTTTGTTAATAATTTTTTTGCAAAGAAATTGTTTAAAGTTGAAATTGTTTCAATTACATGAACCTATTCAGATTAGATCTAAAGTAGTTTCATGTTTATTTCACTTGTATCTTGATTATGAATCAAACATGCAATATGGTTGGTAGAATCATATTATAAAATTATTTTACAAATATGAAAATTATTTTTTGAAAAGCCAAACCCAACCCTCAGCCCAAAACTTAATTAAGAATTAAGAAGTTGTTTGATTAGGTTCTAGGATTGTGAATTGAAGAACCTAAGACACAAATCATAACACATTGGGTTAATGGGTTAGTGGAAATTAGGTCCATTAATTGGGTTAGACCTATGGTTAGATTAAAGATGGACTTAATTAGAGAATTGACTAAATCTAATCAATTGTTGTCTTAGATTAGGTCAAGGATTCTCTAGATCAATTACAATAGTTGTAGTTGGTCAAGTCCATGTCTTTAACGAGAACCAAATGGACTTGATTCTTGGCTAAGCGGTCTAGCACGAACTGTTAGGTTGATCTAATCGAAACTAATTAAACCAGTTGGTGTCTAAGGTAAACCAGACCGGTGGTTTTTAATTGGGAGCCCGCTTACCTGGCCATTTCTGATGGTGTCTAAGGCAAGCTTTGGCAGACCCTCCCACTGATCGAACTTACCTAGCCTCTTGGTGAAATTATGTTTTGATCGGATCACTTGACTATTCGAGCTGACCCATGTCAGCTAGGTAAATCAGTGTGACTGATTTAGGTGCTCCTAGACCAGCCCTTTTAATGGTCTCCCTTAAGCTGACTTGGTGAAGCCAGTAGGAGGATCATGATAAGCTGGTTCATCTAACCTCATCCTCTATATTATTTAAATCCTCTAAAATTATTAGGTCCTTAAAATGACAAAGTTATGGAGATAACTGAGTCATAGCCTCCCATTAAGGTGTTTGATAATGAGTCCATTAACTCAATAATCATTGCAGACCCAAAGGCCTGGTGCTTGTTGACTAATGGAATTATCACTCATCATATGATGACTTGAAAGTATCTCTCTAATGGTGGTTAGGTGAGCCAACCAAAGTTAGGCTTAATCATTCGTTGGTTAGATACACCAAGTATGATCATGTTAATGGTTGGACCTAACCGGATCCTTACAGTGGAGGCCAAAGCCTACTGATTAGGTTTCTGGGCAAAATTAAAATTACTAAGAAATTATTTAGAGAAACAATTGGTTATGAACCTACCCTTAGATGTACATGGGTTGGCCAACCAAAGTTGGGCTTGTGTGCAGTCTAAGTGGATTCTAGTACCCACTAAGGAATTAGGATAATTCCTCGAATTGAAGGTAGAGGCTACCAATTTGAATAAAATAGTGGGAGAAATCTTTTGATTAAAGTCTAAATCTTTAGGTTTAATGAATCAATTACTAATTAGGTTATGGTTCTCCTTTGTGCAAATATGGCCACTTTTCTATCGCTCCGATCATTGTTGGACAATGATAAGTTGGTGGGACCCACTTCGATAGCTGGTACCGAAAGTTGAAGATAGTCCTGGAGCATGAACGGATCCTATATGTGATAATGGATCTGCACCTAAGGAGCCAGCTATCAATGCACGTGGAACAGTCAGAGACACTTACCAAAAGTGGCTCAGTGACCGGACCACGGTGCGCTGTATCATGCTGGCTGCTATGAGCGACGAGTTCAGTCGCAGATTCGAGACGGCTCAGCCAAAGGACATGCTTCAAGTGTTGGAGGATGCCTTTGGCACACCCGATGACGTAGAGAGGCACAAGACTAGTTGTGCCATCTTCAATGCCAAAATGCGGGATGGTGCCTCTGTCACTAATCATGTATTGTACATGATCGAGCTGATGGAACGATTGAGCAAGCTTGGCTTTCCCTTGCATGAGCAGCTTGGGAAAGATGCAATACTGAACTCACTGCCCAAGTCTTATCTCCCATTCCTCACTCATTATAGAATGATAAAGCCTGAAGTAAACTACCACGGGTTACTGGGGTTGCTTCAGAACTTTGAGAAGGATCACCAACTTCACAAGGAGTCGGTGAACTTAGTGGAAGGTTCGTCTTCTGGTTCTCGACCTTTTGAGAAAGGGAAGAAGAACAAGAAGAAGAAAGTGAAGAAGGTGCAAGTTCAGGCTGGGACATCAGTGCAGAGCCAGACCAAAAAGATCAAGCCTGATAAGAGTCTATTCTACTGGCAAGCACCCTAGATTAGATAGTGTGTCAGATATCTACTTATGGCACTGTAGGCTCGGTCATATAAACAAGAACAGAATAAACAGGTTGACTCAAGAGGAAATCTTCGAAGTTAGTGATTATGAATCACTTCCAACCTGTGAGTCCTGTCTTCTTGGTAAAATGACCAAGTCACCTTTTACTGGAAAAGGTGAGAGAGCTACTGAGCTCTTGGGCCTAGTACATACTGATGTATGCGGGCCCATGAGCACCAGTGCTAGAGGTGGATATTTCTACTTCATAACTTCACGGATGACTATCCCGATATGGATATGTCTATCTGATGAAACATAAGTCGAATTTATTTGAAATGTTCAAACGATTCCGAAGTGAAGTAGAAAAACAAACTGAGAAGAGTATTAAAACTCTTCGATCTGATCGAGGAGGAGAATACCTTTCTAGTGAGTTTCTCACATATCTAGGAGAGAATGGGATTCTCTCCCAATGGACTCCTCCAGGAACACCACAGCATAATGGTGTGTTTGAAAGGAGGAATCGGACTCTGTTAGACATGGTCCGATTCATGATGGGTTTTGCTAGCTTGCCGATATCCTTTTGGGGATATGCACGCGAATCGACCTGTTATCTATTAAATAGGGTTCCAAGTAAGTCTGTAATTAAGACTCCATATGAGATATGGACAGGACGTAAGCCAGTACTTTCACACCTTAGGGTCTGGGGGTGCCCGACCTATGTCAAACGATTAGTCACAGACAAACTTGGATCTAGGTCTGACAAATGCTCATTCATAGGGTACCCCAAAGAGACAAAAGGATATTTTTTCTACCATGCTGATGAACAAAAGGTGTTCGTCAGCCTTAAGGCAATCTTTTTAGAAAAGAAGTTCCTTGGTGAAGGAACCATTGCCTCTAAGGTTGAACTTGATGAAGTTCAACAGGTAGAAAGACCGACACCAATAGCTGAACCTGAGTCGGATATGATTAGATCAGATCCGGAGCCCAATATACCTGCACCATTAAGGCGATCTGGTAGAGTACCACATCAGCCGGACAGATACTACGATTTCTTGGTCCGGGATGGTGATCCCATCGAACTTGATGAGAATAATGAGGATCCGATCACCTATATGGATGCAATGCAGAGACCTGATTCCGAGAAATGGCTTGAAGCCATGAAATCCGAAATGGAGTCCATAAAGGTCAACGATGTATGGACATTAGTTGACCCACCTGAAGGGGTTAAACCCATTGGGTGTAAATGGGTCTTCAAAAGGAAGAGGGGTGCAGACGGAAAGGTGGAGACCTATAAAGCCTGTCTGGTCGTCAAGGGGTATCGTCAACGTTATGGTATTGACTATGACGAGACATTTTTCCTGTGGCAATACTCAAATCCATTCGGATAATGCTTGCAATAGCTGCCCATCTGGATTATGAGATCTGGCAGATGGATGTAAAGACAGCTTTCCTGAATGGAGAGCTGACTGAAGAGGTGTATATGATACAACCTGAGGGGTTTACATCCACAGATGAGTCCAAGATGTGCAAGCTTCAGAGATCCATTTATGGACTGAAGCAAGCTTCTCGGAGTTGGAACATGCATTTTGATAAGGTGATCAAAACGTATGGCTTCATTAAGAATGGAGAAGAGCCCTGCATCTATAAATGGGCAAATGGTCCAGTTGTGGTATTCCTTGTCTTCTACGTGGATGACATTCTCTTAATCGGGAATGACATCCCCGCACTACAGGGAATAAAAGTTTGGTTGTCATCACAGTTCTCCATGAAGGACTTGGGTGAAGCATCGTACATCCTAGGGATGAAGATCTATAGGGATAGATCTAAAAGGATGCTTGGGTTATCTCAGTCCATGTACATAGACACTATGCTGAAGAGGTTCAGCATGAAGAATTTCAAGAAGGGCTATCTATCGATAGGTCAAGAATTTCTCTCTCTAAGAAGGATTGTCCGACAACTCCTGAAGAGAGAGAGCGTATGAGTAGAGTCTCATATGCTTCAGCCGTGGGATTATCATGTACGCCATGACATGTACAAGATCAGATGTGGCATACTCACTAGGAGTAGTGAGTATATACCAATCTGATCCTGGAGAAAATCACTGGAAAGTGGTTAAAGCCATCCTTAAGTATTTGAGAAATACTAAGGACCAATGGTTGGTTTATGGTGAGTCAGATCCGAAACTTGTGGGGTTCACAGACTCCAGCTTCCAATCTGACCATGATGACAGCAGGAGCCTGTTGGGTTATATCTTTACTCTGAATGGTGGAGCCATCTGCTGGAAGAGTTCCAAGCAACATACTGTGGCGGACTCTATTTGTGAAGCGGAGTACATCGCAGCATCGGATACCGCGAAGGAAGCTGTGTGGCTGAGGAAATTCATCAACAAGCTCGGAGTAGCACCCTCCCTTGATGGTCCAGTCCTGCTCTACTGCGACAGCACTGGTGCCATAGCTCAGGTGAAGGAACCCAAAGCACATCAACGGACGAAGCACATCTTGCACCGCTTCCACCTGGTCTGAGAGATCGTGGATCGAGGTGACGTCGACCTTCAGAAGATCGATAGAAAGGAGAACCTGGCCGACCCCTTAACTAAAGCCCTGGCGATAAAGGAGTTCGACAACCACAAGTCAAAGATGGGTATTAGATACTGTGCCGAGTGGCTTTAGGACAAGTGGGAGTTGTTGGAAAATGTATCCCAAAAAGCCAATTGTCAAGCTGTTGACGGTTGAGCAACCAAGTATTGTAATTGATTTGTTAATAAATAAAATATATTTGGCATCTTCATCATAAGCTTTCATCTTCTAATGAACTCCGTTGTTATGATGAAGTTCTTAGGACTATTTAAGTTCGATAAAGAGAGGATTTATCGATTAATCCTTAAAACTGTTCACGACCAAATGATAAGCTGTTAATAAGGATGATAGCTTCTATCGAGTATAGGTCGCTGTAGGCCATATGGGTTGGTTGTCCTTTTAACCAAGGAGTGTGGAGACATTGGTATGGCATACAGATGAGATATAAGGGTACATCATCATTGAATGTGACCAAATCCAGAGTATTCTGCTGTCGAGAATATCTCTGATGGGATATAGGTATAAGTGTCCCTTAGACTTGAGATCGCCTCAGTGACTTGCAAGCAACTCACTGTGCTTTGGTACTAGACTAACTGAATTTCTAATTCAGGGATGGAAGGCTTCTGGGCACAGTCAAGTACTTACGAAGTCAGAGTGTGATCGAGATGGGATTGACCACTTCAAGAGTTGGAGAAGAATGAGTCGCTGTATTTCAATTTAGCAAAACCTTGGCCAGGATAATCCATCAGATGGATTTGATATTTTGAAATACAATGTGGACAACTTGATCAGAGTTGACAGTTGAACTCTGGGGTGTCCTATGATCATTTTGATCAAGGGGATGAATTATATGAAAACTATATCCGCATGGGTTCTAAGGATGTTGTTCTACACATTCGACCTATCCGTCGTCGGGTACCATTGCTAGATGGTCACTTCGATTGGTATAGAAATTTATTTCTGTGCTACCAGCTTAGGTTCAGATCTATGAGGTCACACACATTAGAGTTCATGATCCGATCGGATGGTTGATCAATGATTAAGAATCGTTCTAGGGTTAAATGATCAATACGATTGACATTTAACCCAGTGCAAGTATTGCAGGAGGATCGATTAGCAATTCGATTGCTAATTGGCTTAATTGATTAAGCCAATGGGATGAGATTAAGTCTAATTAAATATAATTTAATTAGATTTATTTTGGGCTTGATTGGATCAAGTCCAATTGGTTTATTGGATAAGCCAAGTGCAAGGAAAAACTAGTCCTAGTTCAACTAGGACTTGGGTCAATCTAATTTTTAATTTGATTAAAAAATTAAATCAATTTAAATCTAATTTAATCTGATTAAATTAGGTTCTTAATTGGGTTAAGACCTATTTTAATTAGGTTGATCTAATTTTGGTTTGATTTGGTTTGGGAAACCAAATTAAAACAAGTCATAAGATAGAATCCTAGTAAGACTAGGATTCCACCTTGCGCCACATAAGCCTTCCCCATGCCCTCTCTCTTATTCAACACCAATCTCCTACTTATTTTGTGTGATAAAAGCCCTCTCCTAGGTCTCTCCCACGTTCACAAAAGGTTTCCTCTCTTCTTTCTTACATGGAAGGTGGTTTGGATCAAATAAAAAAGGAATAAGTTTGGATTTCGAATTCTATGAGATAGAGTTTTAGAAATCCAAAACTCTTTCAATTTTACACCGAATTTATCCAAATTTTTTTTTAAATTTTTGTGGCTTTTAGGGTACACATTTTGCACCCTTTTCTGGTGATCCATACATAAAAATATGGAGGAGGTGCTCAAGTTGGGTGCCCCTTAACTTGCCATGTTTGGATAAGCCTTGACTAGGTATTTGACCTAGACAAAGAATCTATCATATCTCTCTGTATATAATCAGTTTCTTTATAAAGTTTAGGACAAGATAGAGATTTGAGAGACCTTTGTGCCATCCAAAAATCAGAGAGAAAGACCTTTGGGTCGTGGAGATATAAAAGATGCAAGTTAGGGTGTCTAGAGAGAAAAACGTGAAGAAGAAGAGGGTCTTCTTCTAGGATTTTTTGTTTTCATATGTTTCCTCCCTCCATCTTGAGTTTCCTGAGAGATCTCAGATCTGAAACTCCTCCTTTACTTTCATCTTTGGAAGAGTCCAAATCAAGAAGAAGGAGGCACCTAATCAACCATCAAAGAAGGATCAGCGCAGTACTAGCATACTGTGCTGATTTCCTGAAGCAGGACTCTGATCGAGATTCGTGGGCTCATGTGGACGATCCTAGAGGCCGGATGCATGTGCGGCTTGCAACATCATCCTTAAGCCCGGATCAGTAGGTTAGAGCATCTAACTTGCAAGGTAATAGATCTGATCTATTGTTTAATACATACATTAGATGTGGTATAGAAACATGTTGATATGATCAACATGTAGTTCATGCTATATTTATATTTTTAATTTTTGATTTAATGCTATGTAATAATCATGTAATAGGATCTTAGATCTAGGGATTCTCTGATTTTAAAAATAAATTTTATTTATTTTAATCTTCCGCTGTATGATCTTGAAAAAAGTTTCAAGATCTAACTGAACCCTAGATCTGGTCCTTCACTATTTTTCTTTTCTACTACTCCATTTTGTTGAGGTGTCCTAGGTGCAAAAAAATTGTGACCTATTCTATTTTCATCACAAAATTTTTCAAAGTCTTGATTTTCAAATTCGGTTTTATGGTCACTTCGAATATTTTGAATTAAAAATTCTTTCTCATTGGTGACTTTTCGGTAAAATTTAGAGAAAACTTGAAAAGTTTCATCTTTGTGTGCCAAGAAGAAAACCCATGTAAAATGAGAAAAATCATCAATAATTACAAAACCATATCATTTTTCTCCTAGACTAGTAGTTCTAGTAGGTCCAAATAAATCCATGTGCAATAGCTCTAAAGGTCTAGAGGTTGAAACTATATTTTTAGATTTAAATGAAACTCTTATTTGTTTACCTAGTTGGCATGCATCACAGATTCTATCCTTTTCAAAATTCAATTTTGGCAAACCAAGAACCAATTCCTTCTTAATGAGTTTTGAAAGTGAATGCATGCTAATATGTGCAAGCCTACGATGCCAAAGCCAACTAGTCTCATTAATCTTGGCATTCAAGGATACTAGGCATTGCATGTTTATCTTGGATAGATCATTCAAATCTACCATATAAACATTATCATGTCTATGTCCAACAAATTTAATGCCTTCATTAATAGGACTAGTTACAATGCAAACAGAAGATTCAAAAATAACTTTATATCCTTTATCACAAAATTGACTAATGCTTAGTAAATTATGCTTTAAACCATCTACTAACAAAATATTTTCAATGTACTTGGAGGGAGTGATACCAATGTTACCTATGCCGATGATCTTTCCTTTACCATTATCTCCAAAGGTGACCATCCCTCCATTCTTAGCATCAAGTGTGATGAATTGGGATTCATCACCAGTCATGTGTCTCGAGCATCCGCTATCAAGATACCATTTCCTGTTTGCTCCTTAGGATGCTAGACGCACCTGCAGGCAAAAGTCAAGTTTTTGTTTTAGGTACCCAAGCTTTCTTGGGTCCTTTTTGGTTAGTCATAATGGTTCCTTTTGGAACCCATATTTTTTTTACATTTGAGTTTACAGATTTGTTAGAGAAGCAAGTGTATGACTTGTGTCCTACTCTATCACATTTGAAGCAAGTAATATTAGAAAACTTGTTACTTGAAGAGTTTACATAGATATTTTTCAGATACTTTTGTTTCTTCAAGGGGTTATAGCCAAGTCCAGCCTTATCATACACGGCCTTTTGATTTTCAAGAATCATATTAAGTTTATTAGAACTCAAGGTGAACTTTTCAACTATTGATTTTAGCTTGGCAATTTCATTCTTTAAAGTTTGATTTTCTTGAAACAGGATAGATTTTTCAATTGAAATGCTTTCATTTTGTTTCAGTAAAGATTGATTTTTTGATTTTAGATCTTTGTTCTTTATCCCTAGTTTCTTTAGTTCATCAATTAAATCATAAAAAGCTTCATGAAGTTCTTCAAATATAAAGTCACTAGGAGTTTCAGAATTTACCTTATTTTCATGTGCCATAAGGCACAAGTTAGCTTGTTCAGTTGAGTCTTCCTCTTCGGAGCTTGAGTCATCACTCCCACTCCAAGTGGCCATCATGACCTTCTTCTTGTACTTCTTGAGACCCTTCTTCAGTTGTGGGCATTCGGACTTGAAGTGTCCCAGTTTCTTGCATTCATAGCAGATAAGGGGTTGGTCTTTATCCTTTTCTTTGCTCTGTTCCCCTTTTGTGAGTGGCCTCTTCCTCATTCCTTGTTTCTTTTTTCTCAAAAACTTTTTGAACCTTCTGGTAATGAGTGTCATCTCTTCATCCTGCTCTTCATTTTCAGTGTCATCAGTTTCTTCATCTGGTTGAGCTATGGATTTGAGGGCGATTGTTCTCTTTTTTTTGATTTCTTCCTCTTGATGTTGTTTCATGCTCAACTCATGTGTCATCAATGATCTAAGAAGCTCTTCCAAAGGTAGGATGTTCAGATCTTTGACTTCTTGGATAGCAGTCACTTTGGCTTTCTATATTCTTGGTAAGGACCTGAGAATCTTTCTTACAAGCTCACTGTTAGAATAGGACTTACCAAGACTCTTTAAACCATTTATAATATCAGTAAAGCGAGTAAATATTCCAGTTATAGACTCATCATGCTCCATTTTAAAAAGTTCATATTTATGCACGAGCATGTTAATTTTGGACTCCTTTACTTGATTAGTTCCTTCATGGGTTACTTCTAATCTATCCCATATTTCTTTAGCAGACAAGCAAGTTGAAATTCGATTAAATTAATTAGCATCAAGAGCACAATATAGAACATTCATAGCCTTAGCATTTAGTTGGGCCATTTTTTTATCAACCTCATCCCAATCTTTTTCGGGTTTGGCTGATTCCACACCATCAACAATTTTAGTGAGTGTGTGAGGGTCATTTACTATGATACTCTATATATCATAGTCGAGTGCTTGAATAAAGATTTTCATCCGAGCTTTTCAATAGGTATAGTTGGACCCATTGAAAAGTAGAGGTCGGTTAGTGGACTGCCCCTCGACTAGAGAAGTGCCAACTTGAGTTGCCATAGATCTTTAGCTCTTTGATTGGTTAGATCAAAGTAGGGCTAGAGCACCGGGCTCTGATACCACTTGTTGCCCAGCTATGCAACCCAAGAGGGGGGGTGAATTGGGTTTCTAAAAATTTTAACCTTAACTTATATCTTATAAAAATTGTTTAACAATAGCTAAATAAATAAGGAGAGTATAGTTGATTCAAGGCTAATGGATAAATACAAGAATGCAAGAGAATAAAGAAGTTCTAAAGAAGAGCAATTAGGCACAATACAAACAAGAGGATTTATAGTGGTTCGGTGCCAACCTTGCACCTACATCCACTCTCCAAGCTCCTACTTGAAAATTCCAATCCACTAACTTGTATTCAACTTGAATACACTCGTCGGAACCTCCGACTCTAGCTATCCCAAGCTAGTTCACTTATTTTTCGGATACAAGCCAACCCAATACACTCCGATTCAAGGTTCGGATCAACCTTTCCTTGTTTTGGAACCCTTCCAAAATAAAAACAAAAACTCAAACAGAGTATTACAATCAATAGCACAGAAAATACACAAGAAGCTCCTTTAATGAGCGAATGAGGCTTTAAATACACTTTACTCAAAAAGAAGAAGGCTCTTTTCAATTTTCTCAAGGTGGTTGGAGACTTGAATGAGCACTTGAGGAGTTGGTGAGCTTGAATTAAAAGCTTCTTGAATGCTTTGAGTGAGCTCTTGCTTAGGACTGAAAAGTATGCTTGAAATTCTCTTTTCAAAAATCTCTCTTCTTAATGATTCCTACCTTTTTGTCCCTTTTTTAGCTTTAAGGAATGGTGGAGAACAATCTGGGCTGAAATAGAGCCATTAGACCACATTAAATGAGCATTAAAAGTACTTAAAATGGGTTAAAAACTAACCATTGTAGAATTTTTCCTTCACAGGGGTCGACTTATGGGTCGACTCATGCTCATGGGTCGACTTCTGTGGAAAAACAGCAGAAAACAAGGTTCTATAATTTTTGGCCTAAAAACAGCAGAGGTCGACTCATACCTGGGGGTCGACCCATGGGGTCGACTCACAGACTGTGCCAAGACTGTGCCAACTAAAAAATCTGCATGCCAATCAGCTCATTGTGCCATGAGTCGACTCATGGGATCGACTCAAATTTTTCAATCATGAATATCTTTCAAAATACATGTCCAAAAACTATAAAATTTTTACCAATGGATCACAAATCTTTTGTTCTATCACTTGATGCTTTCAAATTAGGGTTTGGTAAAATTATGATTTTGCCTCTGAAAAGCAATAAGTCTTTTTCAAGCGAAAATCATTAGTACCCCTTCAAATACTTTGTAATCATCAAAATCAATCCAAGGAGCAACAGTATCCTTGACCTAATCTAATTCAATTTTTGATTAGATTTGATCAATTACTCTAATTTAGTCCATTTCTTTAAGCTAACCTTAGGTCTAACCCAATTATGGACCTAATCCATCTAACCCATTAACCCACAAGTTTATGCAATTGTCTTAGATCTTAATTCACAATTCTAGACCTACTAGACAACACTTAATTCTTTTAATTAAGTATTTGGACTGATGGGTCAGGGTTTGGTATTTCGAAAATAATTTTTAAATTTGAGAGATTTTATATTCTGTTCACCAAATTTGTTGACTTATTACACAAATATATCAGCACATTTCATAAATAGCAATCCTATTGCTAATTACATAACAGAAAATAACTCAATCAAAATAAATCATGAATATTTCTTTCGCTGCTTCATCTGCATGGGATATAATCGCATCGGCACCCCTACCGTCATAGGAGACCCCTTCGAATGGGAAGAGAGGACCTTTAAACCTTACTTTTCTCCTATGACCGGACGGCCATGGCAACCAACCCAATTCGATTACTTGCTACTTGGATCAAGTGTATCTAAATATACCAATTTCAAAATTTAAATTTTAAATTTTAAATTTTAAATTTTAAATTTTGAATTTTAAATTTCAAATAAATTTTAAATTTCAAATTTTTGAATTTCAAATTTTGAATTTCAAATTTCAAATTTTGAATTTCAAATTTTTGAATTTTGAATTTTGAATTTCAAATTTTAAAATTTAAAATTTAAATTTTGAATTTTAAATTTTTGAATTTTGAATTTCGAACAACTTTCAAAATTCAAATTTTAAATTTTAAATTTTAAATTTTAAATTTAAAATTTTAGATTACAACTTAATCTACACATGCAAATATATATATCATATCTAAAAACCCGCTTTGATACCATTTTGTGGGGAAAATTCAGTGCAGGGGTAAAATGGTAATTTTAAAACTTTTCAAAATCACTATTTTATAGTAAAAATTATTAATTAATCTAATTAATTAATAAAAATTTATCCTACACTAGGATCTAAATATGATATATAGCATGCATGTATTTAAATTTGAAATTCGAATTTGAACAGTAAACACTTTACTGTAATGTGTTCAGAACACAATACCTTTGTGCGAGTAGTAGATCACCGTAATCTGATCACTGTTGGAAGAGTCTGATCATCACGATGTAGCCACATAATATGTCCGGCCTCTACGGATCATCCACACGAAGCTCCCGATCTGATCGACTCCTCATGAGTGCTAGCTCGTTGTAGAGCCCTTTTGACGGTCGATGCTGATCGAACTCCTTCGATCAATGTTTGCCAATTCTTCAGATGCTTCGGATCATCAGCAGACGTGCTTGAGAGGATGTTAAAGATCTCTCTAAAATTTGATGGGCTTACGACACTCGTAGCTCACCTTCTCACTTTTCGAACTCCAGGCTGAAACCCTGAAGAACTCACTAAAACCCTGCACACACTTTTTCTTTCTTTTCTTTCTTTTTCTCTCGGAAGGATATAGACCTTCACCTTGCACACAAGGATTCCTCATGCCCATATTTTCTCTCCAAAAAATTTCTTGCACACGCCCCACTCTTCTCCTCCTTTTACAACAATGTCAAACGTCTTATCCACGTGAGAGGATAAAGATGAGTAATTGCACATTTGAATTCAAATCAAATTTTGAATTCAAATGGAAATCAATTTATCCCTATCCACTAAGGTTATTAGAAGAGGAGGGCATGGCTTAATTTGTGCATGAGTGATTTCATGAGAAATATTTTCTCATGTAATAAATGGGGAACTAAAAGAGGATAAGGTCAAGGCGTTAAGATTGGTTGCTCATTCAAATTCAAAATTTATTTTGAATTTGAATGGCCAACCAATCATCCTTATCCACTCATTTGGGGCATTAAAGTAGGGCATGAGGAGGGCTTTGCGAGAGAAAAAATTCATGAGAACTTTCTTCTCGTAAATTCAAATGGGCACAGTGGAAGTGAGGTGGCGCAGGGAGAATGGGTCAAGGTGGTTTCATTATTTAAACCAACCTAATTGAACCAAATAAGTTAGGCCCAATTAGACTAATTTAAATCTAACTTAATTAGACTTATTTAGGCTCAATAAAATCTTAATCAAATCAAGAATTGATTAAGCCCAATCCCTGATCAAATCAGGGACCAAACCATCTCGACGATTAGGTCAACTCTTAACCTAATCGGGTCAAATCCAACTGAATCCAATTCAATTGGACTTGATCCAAAAATAACTACTCAATCAAATTGAGTTAATTAATGATCAAATCATTAATTAAACCTCTCACAAATATTGAGTCCAAATCTGATGGGTAATCGGACATCAGAATTCATCGATATGTAACCCTGATCGAAGAGTCCCAAACCAGTGGGACTCTTGACCCCGGTACCCAAAATGTGTGGGACTCATGATCAGAGAATCCTGATTCTCGATCACAGAGTCCCAAAGATACATAGGACTCATAGTCCACGAGTATTAGGACTCTTCATCAGCCATCAGATCAGATAGGAACCTCTAATGTGTGTGACCTCGCAGGTTCGAACCTAAACTGGTAGCACAGGAACCAATTCCTGTACTAATCGAAGTGACCATCTAGCAATGGTACCCGATGATCGAATAGGTCGAATAGTCGCAATCACAACACTCAGAACCTACATGAATATGGTTACTATATAATTCATCCTTTTGACCTCTGTGTTTAGGATGACTCAGGGTTAAACTGTCAATCCTGATTAGATCATCCGAATCGTGCTCAACTCAAACAGTCCTGTGACTCCTCATAAAGACTATCCTGGCCAAGATTTTGCTAAATTGAAACACGACTGTACACAGCTCCTAAACTGGAGTGGTCAATCCCATCTTGACACACGCACCGACAAGTCAAGTACTTGACTACACCCAGCAGCCTTCCATCACTGAATTAGAAATTCAGGTAGTCCAGTGCCTAAGTGCAGTGAGTTGCTTGCAAGTCACCGTGGCGATCTCAGGTCAGAGGGACATTTATACCCATATTCCATCGGAGCAAATCTTGACAGCAGAAATAGCTCCGGAGTCGGTCACATTCAGTGCAGATGTACCCTTACATCTCACCTATATGCCATACCAGTGTCTCCATACTCATTGGTTAAGAGGACAACCAACCTATATGGCATACAACGACCTATGCTTGATAAACGTTATCGTCCTTGGTAACAACGTATCATTTGGTCACGAACAGATTTAAGGACTAAACGACAAATCCTCCTTTGTCGAGTCTAAATAGTCCTAAGGACTTCACCACAACATAGGAGTTCATTAGAAGATGAAATATTTTGTGATGAAAAATATCAAAATAATTTTTATTAATTCATAATTCATGTACATATACAAAAATGAGCATAACCGTCAACAAGCTGATGATTGGCTTTGGGACACTATTCCCAACATTTAATGTATGGTAAGGAGATACTATACTATAAGGATATAGTTTTAGTGCTCAGATCTAATGAGCAGAGGGAACAATTGATTAAAGAAGGAGTTCCTCAGGAGGGCTTAGCTATGGAAAAAAGGCCTAGAAAAGGGAAGGAAAGGAGCAAGCAAGGGAAGCGGTCCAAGTCCCAAAAAGGCAAGAAGGAGGCTAGGTGCTTCAAGTGTAATAAAGTAGAGCACTTTAAGCAGAATTGTCCACTTTGAAAGAAGAACAAGGGAGAGAAAAAGGGCATGGATTTATTGAGTGCCGTGGCTAATCTTGAGATGGAGGATGACCTCTTGATGATTTTGGATGGACACAAGAAAAATACGGACATCTGGATATTGGATTCAGCCTATTCTCATCACTATACACCAAATTGATCTAGATTTTCTACCTACATCAAAATCGAGGAAGGGAGTGTGACACCTAGGGGATGATCATCCTTGCAAGGTGGCTGATATAGGGACCATCAAGATGAGGATGTTTGATAGGATGGTACGTACTCTTACCAATGTGAAGCATATTCTGGAGTTAAAGAAGAATCTAGTGTCACTTGGCTACTTAGAAAGGAATGGTCACAACTTTAGTAGTCATTCTAAGAGTAGTATTCTGAATATTACCAAGGAAGCCATGGTTGTGATGAGGAGGAGGAGGTTGGAGAATAATTTGTACAGAATGAAAGGATCCATGGTGAGTGAAGGATCCGAAATGGCTACAGCAGCATAGGAACAGTAAGATGCATACCGATTGTGGCATCTTCACCTTGGCCACATGAGAGATCATGGTATGAAGGTGCTGAGTAAGAATGGTTGATTCCAGGAATAATGGTGGAGTGGTTAGCTGGAAGAGTTCCAAGCAACCGATCATTGCAGATTCGATCATGAAAGTTGAGTACATCGCCGCCTCTGAGCTGCTAAAGAAGCTTTTTTGGTTCAAAAAATTTATTGCAGAGCTGGATGTGATGCCATCAGATACCATTGCACTGCACTGTGACAACAACAGTGCCATAGCCCTCGCTAAGGAATCCAGGTCTCATCAGAAGTCTAAGCATATAGAGCGATGATTTTACATCATATATGAATACCTCGAGAAGAAGTTTATTGAGGTACAGAGAGTTGACACCGTGCTAAACATAGCGGACCTGCTGACCAAGCCTCTCAGTCAGTAGAAAATCGAAGCTCACTTTGAGAATATGGGTCTTAGATATATGGCCAATTGACTTTAGGTCAAGTGAAAGTTTGTTAGATTTGTGTCCTAGAAGTCAATTATTGGCTGACACATAATGTAATTTCAGAGCTTAAACTTGTACTTATAACTTTTTATTATCAATAAAGGGCTTTTTTCCTTTTAATCATGTTTATGCATCCATGATTTATTCTAGAAATTAACAAAGATGATTTTTATATATTCTCAAAGTGTTGAGAATTTGAGATATATATTAATTAGTGGTTAATTTTTAAAATGCTCTCGATCAAAAGATCATCATGTAGGATAGTAATCAATCCATTCGAGATCGGTGCATAGTTTATCTCCCTTGTGGGTAGATGAGTTTCGGATCTGCATTGTAGGAACACTGGGGTAAGGATGCGGATGGTTGTTAGAGAATAACTTGCACTGAGCATGACCAACATGAAAAATCACATGGATTGTCTACTCACTCGTCAATGATCTTCTCGATGCTGCAGTGGTGTAAGTGATCCTTTGACCTGTGGGTCATTGGCTATTCGCAGCGAGGCTACTGAGTTTGACTACACATTCTCTTGGTCCCTACCCATTCGGATCCTTACCGTGTATGTTGGCTTCAGTGGGTTCAGATTCACTGTTTGGAGTAGAATGCATCTAGAAGGAATATATCGACTTTGATAGAAAAGAGAAGTCCTATATGATTCGCAAGACTAAGTTCAAAAAATCTTTGACTAAAGTAAGCATGAATACTGAGAAAAAAATTTCATAAAATTCACAAATAAACTTGAGTCGAGCCAATCTAGCATATGACTAACGGTAGGGTCTGACGAGCATTCCATGACCTTCATCAAGTTGGAACTCAAGATCGAAGGATCGAATCATACGATAGCTATACCTAAGGGTTCAGACTTTTATTCTACTGGATTGCCACTATATATTGCTAGGTATCACTGATGGATTATGAGACTCATTGGATATCATCTTGATGATCGATGATCCTCGAAGGATAGTATTAGAAATATTTCAATCCATCGAAAAGAGTTTCGATGATATTATGATAGAGATCATAATATATCTCACTATCAGATAGAATGAAACTTATGGGATCACATATTAAGAAATTTAATCTTGAATTTGTGAATTGGGCTTATAAAGTTCTAATTGGATTAGGTTTATTGAAATTCTATTGTATTTAAGAGAACCATGCTAGCACATGGTTAAATTTAATTCTTCTCAAAACTTCGATTGGATCAAGTCCATTGCCTTGAACCTAACTAAATCTATTTAGATTTAATTGGATACCTAATTGTGAGCCTAAAAGGATTGGATTAAGTCAATTAGTTGGCTAAATTATCTCCTCATTATCCCTTTATTATCTCCTCATTATCTCCTAATGTATGTGGAATAATTGGAAAGATTGGGTGGCACCTTCCTCCCTTTATGATAGGACCAAGGGGCACCAACCCTGGATAATGTTTGGGGCACACCCCCTCTTATGGATGGGCATGGAGAGAGAGAGAGAGGCCACACTGTTGGGAATAGTGTCCAAAGCCAATCGTCAGTCTATTGACGGTTTGTGCTCATTTTTGTATATGTACATGAATTATGAATTAATAAAAATTATTTTGATATTTTTCATCACAAAATATTTCATCTTCTAATGAACTCCTATGTTGTGGTGAAGTCCTTAGGACTATTTAGACTTGACAAAGGAGGATTTGTCGTTTAGTCCTTAAATCTGTTCGTGATCAAATGATACGTTGTTATCAAGGATGATAATGTTTATCAAGCATAGTCATTGTGTGCCATATAGG